>NW_020925564.1:338097-569389 GCF_003984885.1 Neopelma chrysocephalum
GCTTCCAGAAATTGCTATCATAAGCCCCGCTATGAAGACTGCATAAAGGAGCCAAGTGCAAGTGCCTTTCCTTGGTACTCTTTTTGTCTCCCAGCATTCCGGTGAGAAACCTGCTTTTCCCACTGGTTTTGCTCCAGGTTCATGACGTTTGGAGACAGCACTTCTCTCTGCTACTCTCCCTTTAACATTGGCGTGCCGCCCCCAGGCTTATCTCAAGTGAGCCTGGCTTGTTCCCTTCCCTCTTCCAATCTCATTTAAAGCTCTCTCATTGAGCCCTGCCAACTCCTAAGCAAAGATCCTTTACCTCTTTGACATAGTGGTACTCCATCTGCTGCCACCAGGCCTGGTGTCCTCTAAATGACCCGTTGTCCAACCCACCCCATTCTGCTGGTAATATCACGCTTGGAGCCCGGTAGGATTTTCCTGTGTCTACTCTCATAATTCTCTGCAATTGGCAGGATAGCAGAAAACACTGCATGTGCCCCAGATCCCTCAACAAGTCATCCAGAGGCCCTGAGATCTCTCTTGCTTGTCCTCAGACACCACGAGGTACTGACACAGGGCACATACAAAGGTGTAGGTTCCAACAGCTGAAAATTAACACAGATGACCTTCTTGCTGAGCAGCTCCTGAGGGAAAGAAATATTCATTACTTGTGTGTGCAGGGCCCCTAAGGCACAGAAAGCTCTTGGAAGGCCTTCTAGAGCACCTTTGGTAAAATTGCTCAGGAAGCACTTATTAAACTCCAAGTGTTCATAACATCAAGCACACAGGTTATGACAGCTGTCCTCTGGGATCTCCCCAAGGCTCATAACCAGTATCCAGCTGAGAAGCTTGATGAACACGGCCAATGCCATCCTCTGGAATCAAGCACAGATCAGAGAAGTCACTTCACACTCAGAGAAAGGAAGAAACTAGAGGAAAAAGTGATTGTCCATGCTTCCATGGCTAACAGGCTGTGAAAGGCCACATCAGCACCAACCCTGCATGTTTCTCTGGGCTAGGGACCAGCAGTTCATCCAAGGGGAGCAGGGCTGCTGGGCTAGAGCTGAATTTCTTCTTTTTCTGGGTGGGTGTCTCCTGAGCTTGCCCCTCTGGGATGTCCCAGTGCCACAGTGACTCTAGTGCTGAGTTTCTGGCCCTGCACTGCCACTCCCCACCTCCCTGATCGTTAGGACCCTCTCTCCCCACAACACCTGAAGCAGCTGCAGCCCCTCCACACCTCCTCAGGCTATGTCTGTCCCACTGCCCACACCGTGCTGCCTTCATGGCTCACCCAGCCCTTGCCCTGGCCCCACTGCCGCCAGTCTGGGGTGGGGGCTGGCCCCTGCCTGCCTACCTGCTCCCTGCCCTCTCATTGGAGCAGACTGGGCATCCTGGGCTTGCAGGGCCACTAGAAGGAGGAGGAGGCAGTGGGTGAGGACCACGACCCCCAGTGCTCGCAACATTCAGGCAAGAGCTCACTGCTTTTGATGAAAAAAAAATAAAATTATTCATTTACAAAATCATCATCTTCTGGTGTAAAGTATCCCTGTTAGTGAAGGGACACCAGGATGGTGTGGGCTGGAGTGAGCCCAGGGAAACCCTGGAGTTCTCCTGTGAAGAAGCTCCGCCAGCCAGAGAGCAACTGGGACAAGTGGGCAGAGGTGCAGGGTCTGTGCCCATGTTCCTGTATAGCTGGGTGAGCTCTGCCACAACGATCCCTGGTGACAGGCGGCAGCTGTTGTTGAACTTTGTGTTTGCTTGGTCTCTCTTGCCCCTTCCTGCTCCTTCTCTGACTCTGCTTTGCTTTTATCTTTAGACTGAGCTTTACTTTCCCAGAAAGAGTCATTATGGGCTTGTCCTTGTGCTGCTCAGTCTCCCTGGGTCCTTCTGTACAAAAATATTTCAGAAGAGTCTACTCATGGATATGAATTAAGAGCCCAGTTAAAGGATCGTATCACAGAGGTTTCAGCACAGTGCTCCCAGGAGCTGCCTTGGCACTCCAGCACTGTGCAAACACTCCATTGCCAATGACAGCAATAAATAACTGGAGAAAAAACTCTTCTTCTCAGCTGTGACATGACTATGCAGCCAATGAGTATTCCAAGCAGTGGCACAGGCGAGGCTGCTGCAGTTTGTAGGATATAGTTCTTACCTGCCTCCCAGTGACCAGCAGTCTCAACCTTTCCTCCAGCAGCTGTCCCTTGCAGGAGCAGAGAGTTACACACTTTTCTGTGCTTGGCACTATGGGTAATCTGAGATTCAGGGCACTTCAGATGCACAAGGGATTTTGTTTTCAGTGACTAGTGCCTCTGGATCTGTGTCTTAGGACCAGAGGACAAGAAGGATCCCTTAAGGTTCTCCTGGAGAAGAGCCAGTGAGCAGCTGCACCAGCACTGCCCAGTCTGTTCCTTCAGGCTGCAGGCCAGGGCTGTGTGCTGGGGAGCTGCAGTTCATCCATGGAGAGCACTGAAGGGATACAGCACAAGTGCTCTTCTTTTTCCAAGTCAAGTGCCAAGCACTCACCACCCTGTGGGTGAAGAGGTATTCAGCCTAAGGCCTGTAGCCTGTCCTAGAGTCCATGCAGTCTTTTGGCGCACTAGACTTCAATGAGGCACAGGAGCCCTCTGGCTGAGAGGAGCGATATGTCCCTACTGTGCCACATTTGCAAGGCCGCTTGTCCAAATCTGGGAGATGCCGGTCCAAGAGGTGATCATGAACTGGGAAGTTGCAAAATCCCTTTCAGTAGAAGGGACCATCAAAGTGTGGATTTCTGAAGCCCTTGTAGTACTTCAGAAGTGTATCAACCCATCAGTGGAGGTGGTTTAAAATGAGCATGTCGTAGATCTCCACTAACTGCAATAGTTACAGCGATAATTATGCTGCAAGGTGTGACGTGTACCTCAGCAACATCTCAGTTCATCCACACTCAATGTGCCCTTCTCCTTGCTTCTTCCCTCTATGGGAGTTGTGTGTCAAGATAATTTTCCCCCATCCTAGAAAAGTGTTTCTGCCATATCACTTACAGTCACTTCAACCAGTCATGAAACTCAGAATCATAGAATTGTCAAATTTGTAAAAGATCTCTAAGTTCAGAAACTCCAGCAGTGAGCCTAGCCCTACCACCTTTTTCACCACAAAACCACATCCTCAAGTGCCATATCTACAGATTTTTTGAATGCTTCCAGGGACAGTGATGCCACCATTTCCCTAGGCAGCCTGTTCCAACGCTTGACAACCCTCATTGTGAAGAAATTTAATAACCAGTCTAAAACTCACCTGGTGCAAGAAACCATTCCCTTTTGTCCTGTCACTTGTTACCTGGAAGAAGAGGCCAACTCCCACTTCACTACACCTTTTCAGGTAGCTATTGAGACCAATAAGGTCTGCCCTCAGCCTACTTTCCTCCAGGTTAAACAACCCCAGCTCCCTCAGCTGCTCCTCATCAGATTTGTGCTCCAGACCCTTCATCAGCTCCTTTGTCCTTCTCTGAACACGCTCCAGCATCTCCATGTCTCTCTTGTAGTGAGGGGCCCAGGATTGAACACAGGATTCAAGGTGTGGCCCCACTAGTTCATGCTGGTGACACTGATGTTTTGCGTGTTGCTCAGTAGTGCTCATCCTAAGTCAAAAGGACTTTTCAGTCTCCCATGCTCTGCCAGAGAGCAGGTGCACAAGAGGCTGGGGGGAGGATGGCCAAGAGATCTGACCTAAACTGGCCAAAGGGATATTCCATACCAAAGACCAACGTGCCCAGTTTAGAAGCTGGAGGAGTTACCTGGAAGAAGGCTGATGGGGGTTCAGGGACAGGGTTTGGCATTGGTCAGCAGGTGGTGAGCAGTTGTATTATGTGTCACTTGTTTCTCTTGGATTCCGTTTCTCTTGGATTCTGTTTCTCTCCTTCTCTTTATAATTACAATTATTAATATTAGCATACTAAGTATTATTCAGGTTGGTGTGTTGTTATTTTTTTTCCAAATATTAAGATGTTTTAATCTCAATCCACGAGGTTTATTTTTTACTTGGTGTTCGCTCCACCAGAGGGTTTGCAGTGGGGAGGAGTAAGTGATCATCTGTGTGGCGCTTAGTTGCCAGCTGGGCTTAAAACACAACAGTTCTTTTTGTCACCCAATGTGGAGCACAAAAGGTCAAGATAACAGCAGTTCTGAGCCGACTGTGATAAAACAAATTTGTTTTAAGCATTTGGTTTATTAATTTAGTAGTTGCTTGTCATCATGTTGCTACATTTACTCTCAGAGTTCTTGTGTGTGTGCTTGGATGTGCTTTATAAAATGCAGTTCTTGCAGTATGTGTTGCTGTGGTGATGTTTATCCTCGAGGGAGTCTGGACTAAGATTACCACTGTATTGTTCTTTCCAGTAGTGTCTGATGATACGATAAATCGCCAGTCATGAACCTAATCTGGTATGTGTACTCTGCATTGGCATCTCGTCTGTACTTCAGGCGCGATCTAGTGGGAACTATCAGTAATAACACCTCTTACTGTTTCTCCATGGGGAGTTCCAGCACTCAGAGAGGGTGTGTACTCCTTGAGTACTGCATTTAGTTTTAGGCCCCTCACTTCAGAAAGGTCATTGAGATGCTGGAGCATGTCCAGAGATGGGCAACAGAACTGAAGAAGAGTCTAGAAAACTCATCTTACGAGGAACGGCTGAGGAAGCTGGGTTTGTTCAATCTTGAGAAGAGGAGGCTCAGGGAGGACCCCACAGCTCTCTACAACTACTCAGAGGGAGGTTGTAGTGAGGTGGGGCCATCTCTTCTGCCATGCTTGCACTGAGAGGGCAAGAGGAAGTGGCTTTAAACTGAGACGAGAGATTCAGATTAGATATTAGAAAAGATATTTTCACTGTTAGGGTGGTCAGGTATTGGAATAGGTTGCCCAGTGAGGTAGTGGAGTCACCTCCCTGGAGGTGTTTAAGAGGTGTCTGGATCTGGCGCTGGGTGATAGAGTTCAGTGGTTTAGGCGTTACAGTGGTGGTGGTGAGTGGACAGTCGGACTGGATGATCTTGTAGGTCTTTTCCAATCTTGATGATTCTGTGATATTCTATGATTAATACTAATGGACTTGTGAAATTTTCCATCAGGTAGGAAAGTTGGATTTGGCTTTTGTTACTCCCACTCTTATCCAAGGAACCTGTTCTTTCTGGATGTTTATTTTATATTCTTTCATCGGAGGGTGATTGTCTGTATCATAACTCTGTTGTCTTTGCACCTTCTTCTTCAGCATTAAAATATAAAAATTATCCTACCTAGACTTCACTTTCCATTATCAGTGACAGCACAATCTAGCTAGCTAATACCTTTGGAAAATCAGGCTCATTTTAACATTCATATAAAGTGGGTTATCTCTATGAAATAGTTTTTCTGGTGCTTTTTAAATCACAAATCACTGAAAAATATTGAGACTGCATCGCACTGGTATAAATAAATTTCTTCAAAGCCTGTTAAAGATTACTGTAATTAATGGTGATGAAGGGGTTGTGCTTACTACTTGTCAGTGTTTTTGGAAAATATATTTGCAATACAGAAGTAAATTATTTGATATCTTTATGTATTTGTTGTCTTTCACACGCAGAAACAGAGAGGGCTTTTGCTCACAGATCTGCCATTGGACCTAACTTTTGATCCAATGGAAATTTTGCAAACGTAAGACAGCTTCATTTACAATGTCTGTTCAATAATTTAATTTTTCATGTCAAAATTATTTCAGTTCTGTAAATATTATGAAGTGTACATGAAGGCATAATATTATGAAGGCATATCTGAGAGACATACACTAATGTTACCATTCATTGTACACAGCACACCCCCAGAAACAACTCAAAATTATAACTCAGAAAAAAAAAAGGCAGAGGAAACCTGGAGGGAAATATTTGAATATAATGAAAAATATTAGTGAAATTCCTTGAACAAATATGTGCTGTTTTTAAAGACTGGATAAACAACAAAATGATTAGGAAAAAACCCCCCAAAACAAAAAAACCCAAACCCATAAACAACCAAACCTGGCAGAAGTACATGTAAAAGAGAAAGAGAAAGTATTACAAGATTGAATATTTTATACTAAATATATTTAGAATATAAATGAAAGATAGATGACATTTTAAATTATGTGTATATGGATTATAAGAACACATCGATAGAAGAGCTCCACATTTCTGAGTTTAAACCAATCTGAGAGATTAGAATGAGATTCTTGCGGTCTTTTGGCATGTTAGCTGTTTTCTGCTGTTATAGGCAGGAAAACAAACTAGATATGAGGATCAGTTCCTTAATACCAAGTTCAAAATGAAAAAAATCTTTCTTTGTTTAAAATAATGGGAAATTATCTAGAAGTTTAGTGTAGACTGATCTGAGGCAGACAGTTTTGTCTAAATCAGCCCTTCCAAGTTCTATGTATTTAAGGTTAGAACAGTATAAAAATAGTTAATTTAGAGTTAGATCAGGGATTTTTCTGCTGTTCCATGAGCACGGATTTAACCACAGCATAGACATACTCAGGTACCTGGAACCAGATTAATAACCAGATTAATAAAGTATAAGTAAATAGTTTCAAGGGCAGTTTCCCTCAAACCATTTCTAATAAAACAGTTGAAGCAGCAAATCCTCCAATCAAAGAGATGAGAACAAACGTGGATGGTTTATGCTTTGAGTTAATGCCATTGAAACAAAGATTAATACTATGATTATTGCTGTTAACTTTTTCTTGCCCTTTCTTCTTATTACTCACATTTGTGTCTTTCAGGTTGGAATCTGGAATTGCCCCATCTTTCTGCTCCTCTCAAAGATGAAAGAATATTTTTTTTTAGTGAAATACATCAAAACAGTGTAAAAAATAATTTGAATTGCTGTTGTATGGGTTTTTTTGTTTGTTTCACCTTACAAAAACCCCTTATTTTTATTGGTGTTGAGTGAGGTCAGGTCATTCTCTAGAAAAAGAAACAAGGAGGGAAGCATTTGTTATGCAGTATCTGCCTTCAGACTCCCTCTTCTCAGTGAACACTGAAAGTACTAATTTGAGGATCAATCAGTATGCCTTTTGCTCTTCTCTGACTCATTCTCTTCAGAATGCTTTGAAAAACAAATTGTAAATTGATGAAGAAGTCTGTGCAGCCTTGGACTGCGATTAGATACACTTAATGGAACAGAAGAAGTACCCTGCTGTTATGTTACAAGGCTAGGTACTTAGTTTTTGTTTTAAACCTGTTTGATTCAAAGGATTTCAGTTGCAGGTCAGATGTTATAATTCAGAGGAGATGACACATTATCCATTTTTTCATTTCAAAAGCACTGCAGTTTGCTCTTTGTGTATTACGAATACGGCAGAGTTTGGATTGCTTTTCAGTAACTGGTGTGCTTTTGCACCCTCACATAGTCCTTTTAAAACATTCCAGGTTGGCTAATTTATTTGCAGTAGTAGTAGGCTTCCTGACCCTACACCAAGGAACACTACAGTGTTTTTATTCCACACAGACGAGAAAAATGGCAGAGCAGTCAGTACTGGACACAAACAACAACCTGTTCACCCAGTCTGATGAGCAGAACATCAGGTCTGACTTGAGGCTAAGATTTTTGGATGACCTATTTTGGAAAACAAAATGTAATGCTCTTTTTCTTGCGATCTTCTCCTAATCTCTCACCTACTATGGCTTCAGGGCTTCACCTCTTCAAAAGACCTCAGTTCTGCAAGATGCTGAGCAATCCACTGTTCTTGCCTAATCTGACAGAAAGCTTGAGGCTCAGTGCCATGTCTTTGGTAGGACTCTGTGAAGGCTAAAACTTTAGTTGCATTTGCAAATGATAAGTTAGCTTGCAGTGCTTTCACTACTGTGGAAAGGAGCCCAAGTCTTCATTCATGCCTGGTATTGTGATGCTATCCAGCTTGCTGTTTAATTAGGCTGTAGAATTTTTGTTTTATTTATTGTTTTCAGATAGGTACAGTGAACTGCACTGATTTTCAGATTTTCTTCAGCCACAAAAAGCATTTGCCTAAACCAGCCACAATAAGACACAGCTCCCTGGAGAGACATGAGATCCAGCTTATACTTCAGCTCAGAGAAATCTTTCCATTCCTGTTACCTCAATGCAGTTTTGCCAGCCTTCACAGAAAATACTCTATTCTGATGTGGCATGTTTATTTCATAAAATAGGAGGTCACAGTGGTTTTATGCACATTTGTCTGTACTTGGTCTTATGGAAGAGCCTGCCAGAAGTTTCATTTGGTTACATTTTCTTTTTTATGAGGATTATTTGCCAAGAAACATACAATGTGAAGGAATAGTGGGTAAGATTACTAAAATAATCTTGCTCTCTAGCTACTCATATTTTCAAGCTAATAAACAGATGTCATAGTTATTAAACTCTTGAGGAGAGCCCTAGGAGCTGCCCTGTTGTTGTTTTTCATATCCTTTTATGCAGTGCTATTACTTTTTAGCAAAGACACATTAATTACATCTACAGTAGTGACTTCACAAAACGTTTCTTTGAATTTCCTTAACTGTCTTTACTTTAAAACTTCTCTAAGCTTCAGACTTAAAGGAAGAGTTTGTCTAGACAGGTGCTTCTGGATTATCTGCATTATTCAACAAGAATATTAATATTAATATGCTATTTAAATATCTGTTTAAAATACATGAATAATTATTCTCCTTAGGCATAATTTCATATAACAATGTCAGCCTTAGAGTTATGAATTTCTGGGTGCTTGGAGAACACTTCTTCTCCCTCATTAGTGCATGCTGTGTAGCTGCAGCACAGGGAGTAACACAGAGAGGTTTGTTGCAGGAGACGAGTACAACTGACTCCCTCCCCTCAGACGGCCATGGGTCACTGTCACATGCTCAGGCAGAGGTGCTCATTTGCTATAGATGTGGTATGATTGCTTTTGGTGCAAGATGACCCTGGTAGCTCCAATTTCCAAATTCAAACAGGAGCCCACTGGGAGCAGGCAGGCCTGATGATTTCTTCTCCAACAGAAGGGAGATGAGCTCTGCTGTGGAGCTGTCGCTCTCTGCTGTGCTAGGCAGCAAACTCATCCCAGATGGTATTATTTTGATGAGGCTTTATTTATACCCTCATGAGCAGATGCTAAGGAACACCAGGCTGGGTCCTGAGTCTCCTGAACCTTTTACATTCTGATTTTTTTTTCTACGTGTGGCTCCATTAAAGGTATTAATAGCATTTTCATGCTGATACATGTTTTACCTATGTGAATTGGGAATGAAAGCAACCCTGTCATGGTCAGTAATGTCTCCATATCCTATGTGAGGACCCCACGCCTTGCTCTGAGGCTGTGTACATGCTGTGCTTTTCACAGTAAAGCATGCTGAGAGGTTTTTCCAAACCACAACAGATATTTCTGAACTTTAACAGGTAGTATTTCTCATATGCCTCTTGAGTAAAGACAGACTCTTCGTTTTGTAACAGTACTTCTTATAGGCCTTTGAGGTAAATAAAAATTACCAATATAATTCTAGAATTGGCTACATTTTTATTACCTAGAAGTTTGTGACTTAGGACAACTCAACACAGATCTCTAGGAAATTATGTTCCCTGCAGAAGTTGGGAGTCCATTTTTTTAGCAATTTCTAGCTTTGTAAGACAATATCTAGGGCTGATTCAGGATAAAAGAGTCTTTAAGGCTTTATGTATCAAGGAGGAGAAGGAGGAGGAGGAGAAGTATTTCTGTTGTTTATTCAATCCATTGGCAGCTGTCTAGAGGTGTCCAGGAGCCTTAATGACCCATCTCCAAGAGCAAACATGGCTATAATATATAATAGATTCAGCACAATTTTAAAATTTTTTGAGTATTTTTTCTGGTGTTGCTGTGCTGTGCTTGCCTCACTAGGTGGCAAACTTCACAAACTGTAGCTGGCTGGATTTTTTTTGCAGACCTTTAACCTCAAATACAATAGCATGTGCTGGGAAAGCTTTGCTTGGACCTCATCCAAATAATATTTGCTTCCTTTCATGCGCAAAAAAGGAGCTATTAGTGCTATAATTCAATCATTTTCTTTTCTGGGCTGATCTGTGAAAAGCCCATAGCTGCTGCAATGGAGTATTTACTTTCTGTGTGTAGGGGTCTTTGAGATTACTGAGTAAGCAACTGGAAAAATGCCCCCTTTTTTCGTATTTAAAAAAGAAACACCTCACATCAACTGTATTCATGAAACTCAAACCTGGTTTGTTGATACATAGATCAATCATTAGTTAAAATAAGAAAAAAATTACCATTTTTTTCTGAATAATAAATATCTCCCAGTGCTACAATTTGTTCAGTATCATTATAAAGTGCAAGGAAAACATATGGCGTTCTTCATACTACAAAAACAAGGGTCATCTTCAAGAAACTTAAGAGGTCCCTCCAACATATAACTAAAATGACTTCTGTGTTTCAGCAACTGTGCAATCTGATTTAAGTAGTGATGGCAGAATAAGTAGCTGGGTGGAACAGAGAGCAGGATCTGCCTTGCAACCCCATGGACGAGTGACATTTTTACTAACCATCAGTGAGCTTTTCACAGGAACTTACGTCTCAGGAGCATTTGGAAGGAAACAAAATGGATGTCTGATGCACAAGGGCACTAAGAAAAGGGTTTAAAGCATAAGCAGCTGTGGCAGGTCGGCCTGACTTTTATCAGAAACTCCAGAAGTACTTGTTATCATATTTACAGTATAAGACATTGTGCATTTAATGTGCATATTTTTTGTTGTTTGTTCTGTGGTGTTTCTCACAGTAGGAAATGAGAGTGAAGAAAGATGGAGAAAGAAACAAGAAGCAACAGAGAGATTTTAATACAGGATTTGATAACAACCAGAGAGGTTCAGTCTCTGGGATGACAGTTTGGTTGAAACTGTTGTTGCAGCTGTTAGGCTTACTTTAACGACATTGAATATAGACAAAGAACAAAGCCCCTCTATGCCACAGCAAGTAGGTCCTCTGTGGGAATTTTTTGGGGTCTGTGATGGAGAGATTGCTTCCTCATTAGCAAGAATGAAGTGTGTTCAGGGGGAAGACTGAAACCTGTCGGATTGGTGAAGCACTGTGGTCTGAACTGAAATTCGCACTTCTGAGTGGTCATGATGACAAACTGTCCATCCAGTGGCAGGTCACTTCATTATTCTGTGCCTCTGTTTATTTGCACTGCCAACTGTGAGATCCTGAAACAATAACAAGGGTTGTTTTAAAATCTTTTTGAACTGGAGGACCTAAACCTTCAGGGTTCATTTAAAATGAGGAAAGCATATTGGCTTTCTGTGGGAGAACTTTGTTAATCCTCTTCTTTTCAGACCTCGCCTCCCCCCCATGTATTTCTTCACTCTTTAACCTGCATCCTCAGTAGATCTCTTAATATAATCTCCTGGTGTGATCATTTTCACATTATAATACCCTGTTTTCTATCTCCTCATTGCTGCTCTCTCTATATACTCTTCATATTCCCCATATAGTCTGTTGATCCTGTCTGAATTTGTGTTCATCTTAATCATGTTATCTCCTAAGGTTCAAGGTGAGATTTCCTCTCCACAGTCTTGTTGTTGCCTCCTCTTTTTCCCCATGTGCTCCCTGCATGCACCCAACTCATTTTTTCATTTATGCCAGTGGTTTGTGATGTGGCAGCCATATTTCCCGGGAGAAAACTGGCCCCTAACAAAGCAAAGCAAAACAGTAGGAGCATGTAGCCTTCCTGGGCAGGCATAGGGATCTTTATACAAGCCTCACTGGGGCTAAAATGGGAGACACATTTCAGTAAAGTATAAACAGTAACGTATGTGAGAGTTCAAGTGCACTGGGAGGAGAATGTTCCTCTCCTAGTCGATAAGAGGGGCTCAAAGCACAGAAATGGGGAAAGGTTTTGAAATGCTGGGCCTCAAGGTCTGCTGTCCTTATAAGAAGAATGAGAAAGTTTGAACTTTATTAACTCACCACCTGGGGAAAAAATGGAGAGCAAAGATGGTACCTGGATATTGTGTTTGACAAGCATCTGAGACACCAAGATGTTGGTGTCAGAAGGGAGATGGTGTCTTTTCAGGGCAATCCCTTGCAGCTAGCTCTGGAAGAAGAAAGAAGGAGGGCCATCTGGCTCCGACTTGGCTCATGCAAGTCAGTTTGTGAGGCAAGATGAAGCAGATACTTAAAGGCATGAAGAGAAGGGACATCAAAGCCAAAGAACTGCAAAAATGTTGGAAATTTATTTCAGAGAGAGGTGGAAGAAGATTGAAGTGCATGTGTGGAGCTGAATGCGGAGAAAGAAGCTGGTAAGGAGGCACATCCATTGAGGCCTCTACTCTGGGCTGTGCACATGCTGACTGTGGCAGTGTTTGGAGCGCAGTGAGGGCACAGTGCCAAGGCTCAGCCCACCCTCCTCAGGGTGTGGTACCGTATCTGGGGGAGGCATCAGCCCACCCAGACTGCATGAGTGGAGGAGTCCCACATCACCTGCCATGAGGGAATATCAGGCCACAAGGGTTTAGGTCTGCCTCCTCTCACACTGACTGTGATCTGCTCTGCTGGCCAACACAACCAGTGCTTCACAAGGTGCTGACTCAACTGGGCCTCTCTTCCCCTGTGGCACAGGCTTTGGGCTGCCTTTTACAGCTGACATCAACAGTGGTGGTTCCTCCACCCTCACAGCCTGTGCCTGTTGATGGAATAAATTGAAGCAATCTGCACTGCCCTCACAGGCCAGGATCTTTCTATAGATCCTATCCTGATGAAGCCAGTATGTTTACCAAACGCAAGAAAGTTTAAGAAAAACAGATGAGTGTTTACTGATGTCCCGTGCAATCCGAGAGGCTCCCTGCTGGAGAAAGGGAATGCTTAGCCTGAGCACCACAGGAGGCTGCAGACAGAAATTGCAAGTAGCAGCACAGTGAAGACTTTTTCTGCCTTTTTGGGGCCATGCAATTTGCAGTGTGTAGTGTCACACACAGTTGAAAAATACCCTAATCAACACCAGTCTGCGAGATTCTTCTGCATTTTGGCAGACTCATGTTTTTTCAGAACAAGTAGTTGGGCTAAAGTACATGTGTTAGACACATGTGGCTCAGCCTGTGTGCAGAAAATGCAAAGACCACCAAAACCCACTCTGCTCTGTATCTTTTCTAAAGCAGCACACTGAATTTTCACTTGTGATTTTCATTGCCTGTAACTCTTTATTGTCCTGCTATGACCAGCTTTATGGCCTGTGTGCTTGGAAATGCTGGAAATAAAACCTGTTAAAGACAACGGCTGTCCTTTTCAGTGGAATTATGAAGAACCAATTTATTTAGAAATTCATGTTTTGGCACAGAAAGTGTTTGTAAACCTTTTAACACTTCTTCCCTCACTTCACTATCCACTTAGCCTCATGCTTGCATCTGCATGCTGTTTTATCAGTATAGCTTTGCAGAAGAAAAAGGACCTATAGTAAATACAATGTGAAATCAGGCTTTGTCTTTTCTTTTAGCTTGTATGCATTGATGAGGCCCCTTCTCAGTCATCTCTTCTCAAGGCTGAACAGGCCCAACTCTCTTAGCCTTTCCCTGTAGGAGAGATTCTCCAGTCCCCTGATCATCTTTGTCACTCTCCACTGAACCCTCTCCACGAGCTCCATGTCTCTCTTGTCCTGAGGATCCCAGAACTGGACACAGCACTCCAGATGTGTCCCCAGAGTAGGATCACCTCCCTTGACCTGCTGACAATGCCTTTCCTAATGCACCCCAGGATACCGTTTGCTTTCTTGGCCACCAGGGCACACTACTGGTTCATGGATAGCTTGTTGTCCACTAGGATCCCCAGCTCCTTCTCCGCAGAGCTGCTTCCCAGCAGGTCAGCCCCTTCCTGTGCTGGTGCCTGGGGTTATTCTCCCCAGGTGCAGGACCCTGCACTTGCCTTTGTTGAATTTCAGACAATTCTTCTCTGCCCATCTCTCCAACCTGTTGAGGTCCTTCTGAAGATCTGCACAGCACTCTGGGGTATCTGCCACTCCTCCAGCTTTGTGTCATCAGTGAACTTGCTCAGGAGGCATCTGTCCCATTAATTCAAGACACTGATGAACAAGCTAAATAATACTGGGCCCAGTATTGAAACTTCTGGTACAGCACTAGTGACAGGCCTCCAACTACACCCTGTGCCATTGATTATGACCCTCTGGGATCTGCTGTTCAGCCAGTTCTCAATCCACCTTACTGTCCACTCATGCAGGCCACACTTCCTTAGTTTGCATATGAGGATGTTGTGAGAGACAGTGTCAAAGGCCTTGTGAAGTGGGGGTAGACAATATCCACTGCTCTCCCTCATCCATCCAGGTAATGGTTTCACCGTAGAAGGCGATCAGGTTGGTCAAGCATCATTTCTCTTTGGTGAATCCATGCTAGCTACTTCTAATCACTTTCTTGTCATCCATGGGGATAGAGATGTCCTCAAGAGTGAGGTACTCCATCACTTTTCCAGGAATTGAGGTGGATTGACTGGCTGATAGTTCCCTGGGTCCTTCTTCTTACTCTTTTTGAAGGCTGGGGTTGCATTTGCTTTCTTCCAGTCCTCAGGAACCTCTCCTGGTTGACACAGCATTTTAAAGATAATTGTTAAGTGTCTGCCAGCTCTCTCAGCACTTGTGGATGCATCCCATCGGGGCCCATGGGCTTGTGGATGTCAGGTTTGCCTAGGCGTTCTCTAACCCTGTTCTCCTTCACCAAGGGAAAGTCTTCCTTCTACCGTTCCTTCAACCTGGTCTCCTGCATGAGAGATTCCTGAGGGCTTGTCTGGTCAGTGAAGATAGATGAAAAGAAGGCATTCAATAACTCTGTCTTCTCTGAGTCCCCTGCTACCAGCTCCCCCCCCAGCTTCCTGAAATTTGTGATCATACAACCAGAAATTCCTCCACATAAATCATCTGTCCTTGTGGTAACAGTGAATGGCTGTTTTTACCCCTTCTGATCACATCTCTGATTCTCAGTGTCAGATGGAAAGAACATACTCACTCTGCTTTGCTGAGAACTCCCCCATCTAAACTGTTGAATTGTACTGCAGAAAAACTGTCCTCTCTTCACATCTAATTTCTCCCTTTGACAGCTTACTTTGGAGCTGTTCTCTGCTCTCTTTGGTCTGCTGGCATCTATTTCTGACCCTAAACCCAAACTAGGATGTACAAATCATAACTCTGCCTTGCTCCCCATGAAGCTGGTAGCTATGTAAAAGGGTTGGTGGCTCAAAGGCAGAAAGAGCAGCCATTGGTTCTCTACTTTCCAATGCCATGCTCCTTGGCATACTTGTGGTTTGTTGGCCAGTGAAGTGAGACAAGTTAATATGCCATTGTATCGTGGGCGCTACTTCCTCTGTCAGATCAGGTTTGCTCCCAGAAATGTTAACATCTACCATCTTCAGTCTTGCTAGACTAGGGAGGGTTTCTGACTTCATAATCTTTTGTTCATAGCATATCAAAGGTACTGACTGATCCTCAAACATTATTCAGGACTCCTTCATCACCATCATGATCATGCTAGCTTTGTCTTTGTCTGTGCTGGCATCTGCAAATATTGCCTTCTTATCTGCTCTCTTATTCCTAACCATGTTGCTGTACTTTTACCTCTCATCTTCACCAGTTTTTCTTTTCACTGCATCAAATTTAACCATGTCCTTCAGTTTTAAGGCTTTCCAACAGTGCTTTTAGCTTTATCTCAATGCCATCAGCTCTGGAGCAGAGCATACAGGCTTGCTTGAGTAGCTCCTTTTTATGTTTTTCACTCAGTTGTGTCTGCACTAATAATGCCAATGTTATGCAAAAACCTTTCACTTTAACCTCCCTTTAGGGATAGTCAGGGGACAGAGCAGCTTTCAGGTTGGTGCCCCAGTGAGTGTGTTCATTTCACATGCTTTAACCCTCAGTTTCACATCGTTGTGGTTTTGACATTTGCTTTTGTATGGTTATCCACAATGTGCACCACTCACTCTCAGACCTAGATTGTCAGGCCTCTTTCATCCAGGAAATCTAACACCTTCTTGTCTCCACATCTTTCAAGGAAATATGTAAGGATCTGCAAAATTGAATCCAAATGCAGCTGTATTGAAATACACTTTCATTCACCTCTTTCACAGGACTGACTCTGCTACCATTCCCGAATGCTAAAAACTTGGAAACTTTCTCAGTGGTGTTTCTGAGGTGTGATAATACAGCATTCAAAGTTTGGAGGCTACCTTTCTTTACCTTTTTGTTTCCTGAATAAATATTTTAGGTTAAAAGGGAAGACAACAGGGACAAGAATGTGCCATCATGAAAGGACATATGCAATGAGCTACAATTTTATTTTTTAAAAAATGACCTCCTTAAGATTTGCTGTTTCTCACTAACTTGTGGAAGCTATTTGCAAGGCAATTCACTGGTCATCTGTAAGCTGAAAGTGCATGTTGTCTATTGTATTTAATATTTTTCATTTAGTTTGGAATGAAAACACCTAACTAGTGACCAAGATAACCACTGAGCTTTACAAGAAACTGTGCTCATAGAAAGATCCTAGTTTGCAGGCTTGCTTCCTTCTCTGAAGATGGCAAAGCACTGCATTGAAAAAAATAGACTTCCCATTTCACCGACTGGACAAACTGAGGTACAAGAAAGAAGATAAGCTGGACTGACCAGCCAGCCTGATGTGATTCCTTTCTAGCAACGCCTACACTACACAGTAGAGTACAGGGCAGTCACAGGGAAAAGAATGAGGGTTCAGGAGCCCAGACTGGGCACAGCCAACTTATCAAAGCTAGGCTGTCCTCAGGTTTTTAGCGTCTTTATGCAATGTAGTATTTAAAGAGAAGTTTTGGATTCATGCTTAAGAAACAGCACAGCTTTCCAGCTTCAGTCAGAGCTCAACCACTGCTGTAATCTCTCATAGCTGCAGTGAGGGGAATGGAGTACCCACCATAAACTAGAGAGCCAACCTATATATTTAGCTAAAGTCCTTAGCAAAGCTTTTCTGCCGCCTGAGGTGTGTGTTGTTTCAGCACAGTGTACGCACAACTTCACTTAACAATATGACAAAATATGCCCTTTATAAGTTAAATCTTGCAGAAAAAGTTTCAGAATCTTATTCTGTGTGTTACTGTGTATGTTCCACAGCTTTCATGGACCAAAAGCTGCTTTACAAAGACATGTTCTTTGACAGTTAATTCTGGACATGTTTTTTAAATGAAGCATCTAGCAGAAGATCACACAGTGAGCAGAGCAATGCAATTTAAAGAGCAAACCCTTAGTGATCAAGGCCACCTAAAAGCCAGCAAGAACTCAGAAATAAAAGCTGTATGGAAAAGGGTCTTGATAGACTCTTAATTTTCAGGGATCTCAGCTCGGGCCTAATTCCCCATCTGCTTGCAGATGTAAAGTTAGAAACTAGATGAGATCATCTCACTGTTGTGCTGTGATCTTTTTGCACCAGCAAGCCATGTTTGGCACCAAGTATGTCTCAGTGTTGAGGACAGGCCTTGGCAGCAGCAGAATCAGAAACCCAATGCGCAATGGTCAGTTGCAGTGACCTGCTCTGGTGTGGCCCCATCTGTTATATGATCTTGACTGTGATGCAAATACTGAGTCTTTTCATGTGTGTCTCAGTGGTATCTCAGGTATGTGAATCTCCTCTTCCACTATATGTGTTATTGTCTGAGAGAAGCAGTTGAAGTTAATACTCCCATATGCCTGTGGTTGCCTTTCACCATCTGTGCTGTTCATTTGTATATATGTCAAAGCAATATTCTTAATTTAGATCACTTTCAGAAGCTCTCATATGTTTTATTTATTTGGTATATTATGGTGTTGGTTTGGTGTTCTTTGGCTAGTTTTTTTGTTTTTAATGGATAGTCCTCATCCCTCAGTTTATCTATTAGCTGTGCAAATTCAGAGTAGCAATCAACTGATTGCCAGTTTTCCTTGTGAAAATTAAGTATGCCTCCTGTCCTTTGCTGTGGCATTGCTGGGATTTCACAATCCTGTTTCCTCTCTCACTTGGATATCTGATCTTGCTACGTTGTTGGAATTTAAAGCATGAAAGCACAATTGCAAGCAACTTATTGCTAGTCTGGTTGTAATTTCTCTTGTGATTTGTAGTTGTTATTCATGGCTCAATTGGCTTCTCTTCATCCGTTAGTAATAGAGATGCATTGTTCAGGTAATGAAACTATTCACAAGGCACCTGGCTGATCATTTATAAGCTAGAAGGCTGGCAAGCAACATTTTCAGCTGCCAGTGAGATTTTGTTATGAAATTATCTCCTCCAAAGACCAGAAAAAGTCACTTCGCAGAAAATGTGTAACAGAATCAAGAATCATACATAGATTTAGGAGGAATGTCACGAAATAGGTTTATATTCCCATGAATACCAGCAATTTCTCCATTGGGAAGAGGTCTTCTAGCAACTGCTTTTAATTTCTCTGGAACGGCTTTGTTAACACACATTCTGGAAAAATGTCAGTTTTCCACTGCTGAGTTGCATTCTTTGGTGTTCACCTTTGTGTGACTTCTCTGCATCAGTTCCTGTGTCCTTTCCTAGGATTATTTAGACCATTTGAAACAATTATTTTACAATTAGTGACTATTCAAAATATTTGCAGTTATTTATGGAGATACCTCAGAAATAGAGGTAATGTCCCATTTTTAACAAGGGCTTTATTAAGGGTAAGGTATATTATGGGTCAGTACTTAAAAGGCAGACTTTCACAGGTGTTTTTTGGGGAGAAAATGCAAAACTTGTTAGTGCATTATGGTACTCATTTGATTGACCTTATTTCACTTTCAATTTGGGGAAGGTGTTGCAATAAACAACTTCAGTTTTACAAATTAACACTCAGTATATTAAGTCTTTGTTGGAGCTTTTAACCTATGCATCTTGGTGAGATAAAAAGTTTCAGTATTATTCATCTTTCTGACTTTGACTAGTATATTTTACTTTAAATTTGCCATGAAGGAGAAACGTGCTCTCAGTTGCCACAGTTAAAATGCAGAATAATGACTTTGTAAGGTTTGACTGCTTCTGGTTTTCTGACTTCCTGCCACTGTGCTGCCTTAATGCTTCCTAGGTTCTGGTATGAAAGACAAAATTTACAGCCTACAAGCCCTGTATTTAGCCAGGGTTTGTCCTGTTCACCCATCAGTCTTTGGTTTCTTCTTGTCAGAATTCCATTTTTTATTAAGCAGTCAAGCTCAGTCATCCAGGAACACTGGCAACGTAATTTTGCAGCTCTTACTCTCTCAGCTGCCACTGTCTGGAGGTCTTGCTGATTAGCTAACAAAGTACTTTCTGGTCTGCAGGGTGGTGGAGGAGGAAGCCTTGTTGGTATTGTTCTTTCATTACAGCATGAACATGTTATTCTCTCACACATTTTCCCAATTCCAATGTTAGGTGGGAATCACTGCCCTCTCTGTGGGAGTTCTTGCTTTGTTCCCTGCATCCCGCTAGCAAGTACTGCAACTGCACTGTAATCTTGTTTGGATTTGTTCATCAGTTGATGAAATCCATGCTGTATAGTGCTGCTTAGCCTTCCAACATTATGGATCAAACTGGATTTTGTATTTGAGTGAAGGAGAGAGAGAGATCAGCTAGAAATATTTACCAAATGGAAAGCCCAAAAGAAGAACCTGTTATCTTTAGCTGAAAACTTTGTCAGGTTTTTGCCACTGAGTGGTACTGAAGTTTTGCTAGGATGGTAAGCTCCACCCATTACATCTTAAGCCATCTTTGATTACAAGTTGGGTCAAGTGAACTGTTTTAGCAATGCTTCTTGCTTTCAGAAATGCTGGTTATCTGTTTCTTTGAGGAAAAAAACACCAAGGAGGGCTATTTTCAGTATGTTCAAACATTGGTTATGAAGCTGTATTAAAATGGTGTGTATTCTTAGGGCTGAGTTTGAACTAAAACTCTCTTACTGGCTATGCTACTTCTCTCTAACATCAGATAGGAGGTGGAGACGAATTGGTACCTGAGTGTGTTTACAGGCTTTCCATGAACAACTGACAACTGCAAATTCCGTCTTATATCTAGCAGCTCCTAAAGGCAATGTGGCCATATACTTTTTCTAAAAAGACAACCATTTATGCCTGGGGGTCCTTTTTTTCCCAGATTCAATAGGCTGGGGAGGTATGAAAACCCACTAAAGGATAGGGTTTCTTTTTTTTTTTCTTTCTCTCAATGGCATGACTCTTGAAAGAATTTCTCCCCAGATGGGAGTATATGGCCCACTACAATAACATTTTGTTTCCATTAGCTGTAATTTTCAGTTTCCAGATCCAGTAAGAATTTTTGGAGTTGTTTTAGCTCTTGCCAGCTAAGATATTGCCTTTGCCTCCCTTTGCCCTTCACAAAATGAAGCTGCCTGAGGTTTAATGTTCACTTCTCTGAGATGTTTTTTAAAGAACTTTTTTAACTGTGAAAGCCATATGTTCCTTGTCACACAGAAGACCATTAGCCAACCCAAACCTTTTGCCAAGTACCCTGGAACCTGTGAGGTACTGTGTCTCTGGAGATACTTTCCTTTTTCATCTTTTCAGTATCTCCCTGCCTTTTTCAGGGATCTGGCTGTAATTTACAGCTGGTTTAACTAAGAGAATGTAACACAGCTTAAATTTCATCTTCAGCTGCTCTAGGAATAAATCATATCCTAGGCTCCCTTATCAGCACAATGCCACGAGTGCTGTTAGTGACACAGAACAAATTGTTTTACTGCTGCACCCGACAAGTCATGGGCAGAGATGTGAACACGATATCCTCTTGTACAGTCCATGCTTGAAATATCTTGCGTATGTATGTACATTCATCTCAAAGAGGATGAAAAGACAACACTTCAAGACAATTTACTACTATTAGGTTTGGTTCCCTCTGTGAGGTACTTAACGTTTTTTTTTAATTATAAATTTGAGCAAAAGAGCAATCAAATGCATCAGTTCCCAGAATTTATTTTAATGGTCTTTAGAATCATTAAATGTAAAATGTAGTAGGATGCTTACTCAGGATTTTTTGTTATTAATGAGAAGCCTGTGTCAATTTTTTTTAATAGTGATGAATTTTAGTATTAGAATGGATGGTATTTGTTATTGTCCATTTTGGAAGGAAATAATTTTGGGTCAGAATGCAGTGGACTCTAAAACTGTACGTCAACATTTCAACTATTTTGTTTCAAGGAGAGTTGGATTCCTTTACAAGTATAAATTCTGTCAAAAAATATATGTAGTACTACATAAAACTCTTGAACAGGAGATTCACTTTTTTTTGAACATTGAGACCCCACCTGAGCAAAGTAGCTTAGCAGTTTTAATGGAAGAATATGGCCTGTGTGCTTGCCCCTATTTGGTAAACTCCTTGGGGCAGGAACTCATCAGCTACTTAAAAACACAGCTCTGGTATTGGGTACCCTTTTTTACAAATTTTGAAGTGTCTTCAATAAATTTCCCAGTGATGAGTAAGAAGTTTCTGTTGCATATCTTTTCTTTCTTTTTAAAGCTTTAGTGGACTAAAAATGTGATGCATGGAGGGAAGAAGCAAATCTTTCCATGTGAATAGATTTCTCTGTTGGCATGGAGAGCAGCTGTCCCCTCTGGAATTGGTAATGGAACTCCCAAGGAGGGAAGAACAGACCATTACTTTCCTGTTCAACTGCCTTTCTGAGGCTGTGCCCTGTAAGTCAAAGACTTCTGGAGACCCCAGGAACTTTGTGTTTTTCCAGGAACTTTGCCTTTCCCCAAGACCAGACTCAGATCCAAACTCCTTGACTTGGACCTGTCATTTCCAGTAGCCTCTCCTATTTCCATGGAAGCAAAGTCTTAAGACTTAAAAAATAATTCTTATGTCTCCATGGTGAAAAAGCTAATGTTTCAGAAAATAGGCAGCAATGATTTAGTAGAAAACCCATTAGCCATTTTACCAGACTCCTGTTTAACTGCAGGAGAGCTTTAAGAAGGGAGGCAGTTGTCCATGTAGGCTGATGGAGTGTAAGGATTCTCTTGCTGAGATTGTCAGAGCACCGATATGATCACACCATATATTGAATGGCATTTGTATTGGCAGCTTCCAGCAAGTTTAAGGTTTTGTCCCTATGTTACCTGTGGATTGCTTTTAATAGATAATTATTTACACAGGTGTGTGTTCTACATTAATATACATATGTCCTTAATTGTATTCTGTCAGTCTGCCAAATATTTACTTGTAATTATTTTTTTCACTGTTGGCTTGTCCTTTCTTTCAGTATTTTGTTAATATAGGATAAAAGTTCAAACTAATGCTGTCTGCTTAGCATCTAGATGAGAGCACAAAATGTGGTTTCTTTTAACAGCTGTTGGGCCTTAGTTTAACTTCTTTTTTTTCCTATGTACCAAGCTCAGAATAAATATTGTTAAGTCTTATAGAATGGGGATTTTTTTTTCCCCAGCACTTAAATGTTTGTCCAGGGCAAAACTTTTATCTATAAGGTGCAATGCACTGAAAATGATCAACGGAGCCTTTACTTCTTACGTTTTTGGCTATCTCAGGGGCTTTAGTATCTATCAGAAGAAACACAGAATTTGAACTTCATTTTACTTTCTTAAGCCTCAGTATGCTGAGTCACACCAGAGGTCCCAACACTGTTTCTTTGTCACTCTTACCAAATGCATGCCTTTGCTTCTACCTCTGGAGAAAATGGTGAATGAGCAGTGTGGTAAAAAGATGGAGCAGAGCCATACATGTCCAGTCACATTGAGAAAATGGCTAGTTTTCACTAAAATAAATAAAGTATTTTAAGACATGGTCTAAGGGAGATGTGCCTGATGTTTCTTGGTTATCTGTCTTTCGTGGAATCATCTGGGACACTAAAATTATACTTAACTGGCTGCCTTTGGTAAGAGGAGATCTCAGTGCAATTTGATTGAGTCTAGCTTTCTCTGGCTGTGCTAATTACAGAGTAGTTTTATTAGCTCAGACTAGATAATGTGACTTTTCATGGTTTGATCTTTGGGCAAGATAAGTCATGGAACACATTTAGACTTCTGGAACAGGCTCCCCAGGGAAGTGGTCGCAGCACCAAGCCTGACAGAGTTCAGGAAGTGTTTGGACGATACTCTTGAGCACATGGTGTGACTCCTGGGGGTGGTCCTGTGCAGGGCTACGAGTTGGAATCAATGATCCTTATGGGTCCCTTCCATTCTGTGATTCTGTGGTTCTGTGGTCTCACAAGAGGTGGATAGTGCAACCAGTACAATATATGGAGACCATGGTCCCCCTAGAAACATCTACCACATAAACTGGGTGTGATTTGAAAAAACAAGAGGACTCTTTTTGTTCAACAGGAACTTAAAGTTCCAGTCACAGGAAACTGAATCAAAATGCAAGGATTAATAGCATTGGTGTAAGTGAAATGCATGTGCTTTTCTGCCTACACTTAGGTTTGTCTCCCTGCTTATTTTGCTCAAACTTCCAGGGCTACTATAGAAATAATGAATTGAGTATAGGGACTCCTTCAACTCTGGAAAAAACCCAACCTACTAGTGATTTTGAAAAAAGAAACAGATATACTATGTGCAGATACTTTGTTCAATGTTTTTTTAAGGTCAGAATATGTCTAGGATGATTAGTCCATGTAAAACTTAAACAGGATATCCTAATAACAAGTGCTTTGGTTTTTTTCAAAAGGACATACTACATATCTGTGTTGAATTAACAGATCGACCCTTCCTATTCTGCACAGGAAAACGTCATCCAGTGCTCAGAAACACAAAGGAGGACTATAGCTATGCCTACTTTTTCATGCTGTGTTATCAACATGTCATGCTATCAGCCTACATTCTTCTTACCCCAAAACAAACATCTTCCAGTTAAAAAAGGTTTTGTCTGTTTGTGAGCAACCATGCACTGAAATGAGTTTATACAGTGAAATCTGACTAGTAAATATTTAATTGTTTTACACAGGAAACAAAAATATTTAATACTATAATTATTATAGTATTTTGTGGTAGACTGAAATATAACTCATAAAAGAACTTCCAAATCTGCTTTTAAATCTATTTTTCAGCTTTTCTGGCTTTTAAAAAGAGCTGTTCTTTTTTTCTCGACCTACTTTTCTGATTTTAAGAAGAGTGTCTTTGGTTATTTCCTTTCCTAAGAAATATCAGGAATAGTTGCTCTGCTCTGTGCGGGTTCAGGTGAAGGATCTCCTGGCCCAGAAGGCAAATCACATATGTGTTGTCAGCATGTATTCTTTGACTGACAGGAAGATTTTTCAAAGTGTTAGACAAACCATTATTACAAATCAGGATAAAAAGCTGTTAACAAAAGCTTTAAAAAAAATTAAAAAGCTTAGCAGTTCCCCAGTCACTTTTTACTATATCTTTTGCCTGGGTTTTCTATTTCTTGACTCTAGTGAGAAAAAAATTTTGCCAGTTTCCTATATACCTTAATGCAATTTGAAGCAGTCAAGATGTGATGTTCTGACCAAAATGCTGCAATAGACCTATCTTATCCCCAGTTTCTCTCTCTCGTACACTTCCATCTTTGCAGAATTCTTTAAAGGAAATCCAAAAATTTGAACTTCCTATTTTTTTTTCTCATCCCCCTAAAGGATATTGTATTGAAAGGATGAGAACAAAGGGACAGGGAAAATAAGGTTGTAAGCTAACAGACAAACTATTACTCAGCCTTTACTATAAAAATTATTCTGGACTGAACCCTGACCCCTGAGCTCCCTCTGCTCATGGCAAAAATTGTGGGAAACACTTTTCTCATGGAGAAGGGACAAATTCCTTCCAAAGTAAGCAAATGCTTCAGCACTGTAACCAGCAAGAGGTTATAAAGCAGCATTAGCAAAGAAATGTGTTTGATTGCAGTGAGTAGTATTAAGTTTAATTTCCTAAACAAACAGTTCCTTTTGCTGTTAAACTGTAAATGATGCAATAGGTGTCAACTACGTTGACTTTTGCCATTATTAGCAGTTTGGTTTTTTGTATGGGACATTTCTGTCCTGTTCCTCCCATCCCCCATCTTTCTGAAATATGCTTTTCAGTATTCTAATATCTTGTTTTAGCAGGGCTGAGAATGGCACACTGATTAGTCATATGGATGTAACACAGGCCTCCTAATCTTAAAAAATATTTGCTACAGGGAGTGAAGAGAGATTGTTCTCATTATAGAATCAAATTATATTGTGCGAAGCCAGTATGAATAGTTACTCTGGCAATTACTTTGTTTATGGAGGGTGATATACTTGCTCCATATCCTATCATCTCCAGCATTTGGCAGTGCTCTCAGCAAGAACTGGTTTGGTTAATAGAGCAAGATGCAAACTTGGGGCCCCTTGAACTGTGTATGTTCAAGAAGTCATGCTCTTGGTTTCAGAAAGGAATGCTGAAATAGAGGTGGTCCCTTTAAGTACATTTAAAGGCATTTCTTACATGCAATTTACTTCTGTTTACATGAGATGTTATCTAGAGGATGCTAAGAATTTAAACATCATTCTTCATTTGTGCTTACCGGTAAAAGCTGATTGTAACCATCTGTCGTAAAACAGACTCAGAAAGGGATGACCTTTCTGGTTTCAAGTTCTTGCCTGCCCAGGCTCAGTCTAGCAAAATGAGAGAGCAGTGGAAACACTGTTGTGTTGCTGGGTTCTGCCTGGATGCTAAACAGGATAGAGGGGATGCCTCAACAGACTGTGAAAATTAAAGTATTTCATTTGGGTTTGTGACGCTGGCAGGATTTCTGCTTTGCTTGCTAATAATATTTCTATTGAATTGTTAATAAATGATGAGGCTTGGATCCCCCGATAAACTCTGAATAGAGAGAACAAGATTTATTTCAGTGAGACTCCATGAGAATGCAGAGTTCCACCTAGACCATAATAATTCCTTTCAGGACTACAGGTTGGACACTTGGCCTGCAGGATAGATAGGTCTTTGAAGAGTGTTTAAAATCAAGGTAACTGGAGTTTTCTAGTTTTGAAGCACATTGACAGTAAATGTTTTTAAATGTAGAGACTGTTAAAAATACTGACTCTGGTCTTGTTGTCAGCTCTCTGTTGGTGTGACATTGTCACCTGAAATCGTTAACACCAGCTGTGTGGAGATGCCAGATGATCAGCACCTCTACAAATCAGAACACTGTAGGATGACATCCTAATGCAGGGCTGCAAATTGCCATATACGTGGGAATTTCATACTGACAAGGCTGAGAGGGATTCAGTGTGAGACACTCCTGTGAAGTGGAATGTACTAAAAATTATCAGGAGAGGGGTTCAGAATTGAGAGGAATTGAGGCTCCAGAGGATAACATCTCTGACTTCAATGAAGATTGGGAATGAGAAAACATGGGCTGAATATGGTAATACAGAAGAGATAGGACATCAGTTTGGGTTAAGATTATTTTTTTTTTAAGTTATAACTGTATTAAGGCTTTCCCCCTTTCCTTTTGGCTTGAGACACAATAACTTTCTATTACTGGTACAACCTGTTTGGGCTACTCAAAATAAATACTTTAGAAATAAAATTTGTTTTGGCTGAGAAAGTTGGCCTGCATATAGATTTTTAAAAAGCGGTGGTTAAGTTAAAAGGTCTTTTATTTATTTGTATAATCATCTCATCTATCTTCAACCAAAATCTATGAATCCTAAGGGGTAAAGCCTGGTCCTAAAGGGTAAAAATCACAAATATAATTGTCACAGCTCTTACTGATTTTAGTGGAGATGGTCTTCCATCTCAAACCTGAAAAGAACTGTTGCTTTGTAGCTTTCCTGTACCCCTGTTTATAACATTCCTGTTAAGGTCAGCTTTGGAAAAAAAGTCACAGTATTAGAGACAAAAAAAATATAATGTTTTTGCTCAGACAATTTCTTTTGTTAGGTATTTTGTTGAAAAAGGGAAAGGCAGGAAAAAGGGAAAGGCAGGTTGGGGAAGTGAGGGGCATTTGTTGGCCAACACTAGTTTACATTGGATATGAAATCGACATCTAGTTTACGTTAAACACTGGGGTCTGGTAAGAACTTGCCCTTAATCTTTAGATGATGCTTATAAATGTAGTTAGCTATAATTCCCTGAAGGCTAGAAAAGCTTGATTAAGCAATTCCCTGCTTCTGCAATCCCCTTTTGGGGAGGAAATCAACTATGTTAGGAACATGCAGTAGAGAGAGATCAAGGGCATAAAGGAAACTCTCCAGAATTTGCAAATATACAGTAATTACCAGGTTATTATTGCATCTCTCATGTGTACTAATGACCCTCCTCTCCATCTAGTGGTTTAGGTTTTGGTTCTAAATACCATACTGTTTTAAACTATTTTTTTTCAGACCAGATGCACACGCAAGCTAACAGCATGTGTTAGTCATTGCCTTCTTCAGCCACAAGCAAAACATCGTATGATTGCTTGTATGTCTGAGCTAAGTGTTTGAAGGATGAGGTTTTGCTGACATAAATTTTCTGTAAAAGCGCTACGGCAGGGTTTCTGAAGGGAACAGGCTTGGTGAAAGGAAAGAAACATGCACTTTTAGCTGTTTCCTCATACTCCACCCCCACCTCGTTCAGACCTATTGGTTTATAGGAGAGTAGTTTCGTATCATACTGGGGAAACAGATCAGTCCAGTCTGTGCCTGAGGAAGAAGTGTTTCTTTGCAGTCATTCACAGAGGCCAGGTCTGCTAAGGCTGGGATTTCTGCTAGGCAGCCTGCTCCTCAGCCTCAAGCTCCCCAAGGTCCCACCCAGCTCCCACCATGTCCGTATACTCCACTAGGCTTCAACTCTTTCTGTGCCCAAGTGGATGATGCAAGCCAATGTCTGGAGTTTCCCACTTTGCTGTCATGTGCCACACGGTCCAGAGCCAACATAGCACACATGGGAAGATTAGGTCTACCCGATGCTGTGAGTAGAGTGCTGCCCTAGCAGCCATGATCTGGCTTTTCCCAGGATATACACAGTGCCTTCCAACAGTGGCACCCAACAGTGCTACTTCCTTCTGAAGTCAGTGTTAGGGAGACGTACACTACGGGCGCACCCATTTGGTCTAAAGAGTCATTAAGAGAAGGATGCTTGAGCAGGGTTTGAATGGCTTTTCCTGTAAACTTGGTAGCCATTTAAGTGGCTTCAACTGGGGAATCTCACTTATGAACACACTTATGAACCTGTCCCCAACACACTAGCCAGGCTCAAATTTTTCCTGTTGCATGCATGAAAATATAGATAAGAAATTGGTTTTTTGTTTTTGTTTGTTTTTTTTTTAAGAAAGAAGGAGAGGGCAAACTTCTCTTGGGTTATGCTTTCAATCTCATTTACATCAATTACTCTTTTAGAAACGATTCTTTCTATCTTTTCTTAGGATTAAAGAGCAATTAGCAGAATACTATAGCCTCAAAGTAGTGAAATTCAGTATGTTATAAAGACCATGAGCCAAGATCTTATCTGTCACCACAGGTAAGAGGCCTTTGATAGTGCCTGTGTAATTCCCTTCTATGTAATTACATATGTGACCTCAGTATGTGATTTTAAAGGATCAAGCTACAGTTTTTGGCTAGGCTCTTAATAGAGTTTTTGTTGATGCCTGCATTGGCTTGTTTTAATAAAGCTACTGCAAGACTGAATAGTTCAGTAAATTCCACTGGTGAGGCTTTTGACTTGTCCTGGCTCAAACCTTGAACATTAGTGAAGAGGAGTTTGGTACATTTTATCATGGTGATCCTATGATGCACATTTAAATATCTGCTCTTCCCAGACAGTTTTAAGTGCAGACTACATCTTTTTGATATTAAAAGTTCTTTTTAACCAAAGTGTATTTAACAAAATGTCTTTTTCAGTTTTTGAAGTCTCCTTAAATATCCAATTATGTTGCTGCAGGTGGTGATGGGCTAAACTGCTAGGAAATACAACCTGTCAGTTCTGATGTCTGCAGAGGACAGGATTATGTCTCCTCAAAAACTATGAAAAATTCAATTTTGCAGAACTTCCATCTCACTGGGCACTGTCTTTGGTCTGGATGGTTAAAGAGCAAATGTTCCTGAAAATGAACCAACAATCACCCATTGGAAAACTCTGTCTATATTCAGAATACTACCTTTTCTTCTGTTCTGGGGTTTTTTTTGGAGAAGAAATATAAATCAAAGCCCTAGTTTTGTAGATTAAAGTGGAGTTAACTGCTTTGAATAAAAGCTTAATTCATGTCAGTTTTCAATTTTAAATCCTCAGCTGTTTTGGCTGGTGGCTGAAAATAGTCTGGCTATCTCAGTTCTTGTGGTGATGTTGCTGAGAAGCTCTGAGGCCATCTCCTCTACCAACCCTGCTTCAGGGCCAGTGACCTCTGGACGAAGATAGTCACAACCTGCTGGGAGGTGAAGACAAACAGATGCCACTGCAACTGTCCTGAATGTTACTGTAGTGCCTTAGCTCACTACTACTGCTTAGAGTACATCTTCCAGGACAAAGCTCCATGTTGACATGACTGCACATCAGTGGGTGCCAAGTGAACCCATCTGCACCAGTCAGGGAGTGTTTGCTCAGCATGGTGGTGCCCCACCAGAAAAGCTTCCTTTGGGCTTGTGGACACAGATGACTCCAACTGACTGAGCATTCTTGACCTTAAGGTAGCTTATTTTTTTTGAGGTAATTCATTTTGACACTGAATTCAGTCTGGAATGTGCTATTTTTCAAAGCTATGAGTGCCTGAGATGGGCAAATCAAATTTAGGTGCATACATCCCTTGCAGCCTGGCACACTGTACTGCTATTAAGGTTGAGTAGGTCTCTAATCACTCTGCTCAGGCTCTAGGGTAAATGATTTCTCTTCTGTCTGTCTATCTGTATCATTAAATAAAATGGATATTTCAGTCTAACACCAACACTTGAGATGTGCCTCAACCCATCCTATGAAATGAGGTGGAATGAGACTTTGAGCAACTTGATCTTGGAACAGACAGCACTAGCCGTGGCAGGGGGTGAGGCTAGATAATCTGTAAGGTCCATTCCAAACCAGAACATTCTGTCATTCTACCATTCCATGAGGTTTGTTGGTTGTCTTGAAATATTGCAGCTGGCTCAATTTCTGTGATTGAGTACTCTCGCAGTTTGGAGCTAACCTTGACCTTTGGTATGGGAAGGTGTCTTGGTTTAAGAGAAATGCTGGGGGGCAGAGACTCCAACAAATTGGTCACCTTCCCTTTCACCAATACAGAGAGACAAATGCAAGGAGATATGAGTGAAAAAATAACAGTTTACTGACAAGAAACAGCAACAACAACAGTACAAACAGAATGGTTCAAATCAACAGCAGGCAGAGATCATCTCTATTCTCTTCCCCCCAGTGCACAGACCAAGGTGGTGGCTGACACGTGCTCCTCCCGCTTCCCCCCAGGAGAACAAAGAAAATGTACTGTGACAGAAAAGTTTCTGCAGTTTAACACCCTCCCCAGCTAGACAAAAACTTAACTGCATTACTTGCATAATTTCTTATAAAATTCTTGCTGAGTTTTATCTCTTTGTACATCTGTGTCAGGCTGGGGAAGGGCTTCTTCAGCCTCAACAGATCATGCCTTAACACTAGCATGCTGTTCAGTGAGAATGCCAAAACAAAATTGTGTCTTGGGCTGCTGTGTGAGAGGAAGCTGTAGGCCATAGTTGGTGCCTGGGTTTCAGGCTCTTGTTTCCAATGTAGTCTTTGTTCTGCACTCCTCTTTTCGATTTTATCTCTCAAAACTCTCGTGATGCCCATTCTGTCCTACCTTCCTGTGTATTTCACATCCTTAGGTCTATATCTGCCCAGACAGCAGTGGATACTTCTTGGGCCACAGCTGGACTTTGGTGTGAAAGCAGAAAGATGACAGGAATACTCACATGTACAGTGGGGATTTTCTGGAGAAGTCTGAGCTTCACTTTTCCTTTTGCTAATTTCATTCATTGCAATCAAGAATCAGATCTGGTGCTGTTACAACTAAAATAACACACCTTCCTAGATTTTCCTAAGACCTCTTGAGCACAAGTATACAAGTGCGGTTTCTTTTCTTCCTCTTTCTCAGAAGGCTCCTTCAATTTTCTTTAATTAACCTCTCATCTTAATAATACCTTAGCTGAATGCCAAGATACAAAAATTCCTCAGAAAGTAATCTTTTTAGAGGATTATAGCAGATTAAAGCACTATTCTGTGCTTAAACACTTCTGCATACCTTCTGAACTGTTAGGGGTTGCAACAGTTTTAGAATACGTTGTCACACACTTATTAAAGCATTGCTGTAGGTAAAAAGGCAGACTTCAGAGGCAGTGGAAATTCTTCATGGTGATTAGCGTTCCTGGTTTTCAGTCTGGATGCTGTGTGTAGCACATGCAAGGATAAGCACAGGATGATTTCAATAGTCTAAAAAGTATGTGTTTTCTACCGCTTGAGGTGAGGAGTGGTATCTGTTATGCGTTAGTCCTACCTGATTATGTGGATAAGAAGCATTCTGCCTTTGCAGAGCTTTGACTCTTCTGTAGAATACAGAATAAAATCTATGACAGTGTTTGGAAAACGCTTTTTGCAGGTATTTCATGGTCAGTGGCAGTGTGAAGTAAACAAAGAAAGTCAGTGAAACTTTAGAAGCATTGACTGTGATGAAAAGCCAGTTGTACCAGCTGTAGTCTCAATCTATGTGTGGTCTAAAGCCAAAATAAAGGCCCTGCACCACAAAAGGCTCGGTTTTCAAAGACTTTGGATAAAAATCTCCAGAGTTTCATTAAATTCCCTTTGATTGATCTCAATTAAAACAACTAAGGAAGCTTTCCTGAGTGCAAATTATTTTAATGGCTATAAGGTAATATTCCTAAAGCCTTTCAGTTGGTAGTAAATCAGAGAGTAGTTTAATTACGAGAACAATTCCCTATCTGCATCAATGGGGACATGTGGTCTGGGGATTTTGGTGGCATGATTGGGTGTGGAACAACAGACGTTAAAGAAAGAGAAGGAAAACGTGGGCATTTGGAAGATGCGTTTTGAAGTCTAACAGTGAGCACTGTTACAGGAAGTGGGCAGACTGCCAGCATGCAACAGTCCTTCATGAGTTTTGGGGTCTTTTTTAGCCTTTTTTTAGCCTACTTTTTTAACATGTGGTGTTCACCCTTTCTCTCCTGTGCTTCTTATGTGTAAAAAATTGCTTTTTCTATCCTTTGTTAGGTACATTAAAGAACAGGCCAGCTCTTCATGAGGTGGAAAATAATTATATCCTCTGTTGTGGAGGCATTGCCATTCCTTCAGTGTCTTCATTAAGCACATGTCTCCAGCTGTGCCAAATTGATTACTTCAGCAGTGCTCAACCTGTCTGTGATCTCTGTGACCAGGAAGGTATGGAAGAGGTTCATTCTGGGCCTTGTGTGTGACACCTGTGTGACAGAACAGATTGTTGCCACCTCCAAAGCTAGAAATGCTGCTGGTCACCTTAGCTGCTGCCAACCATTTCATACATACCATGTCACCTGAAGATTTGAAAAAACTAACCTTTATCTTTTTACCGCAGATGATGAAGATATGGCAACAGCCTGGAAGGCAAATGGGAAGAATCAACACCTTTACAGGTGCTGGAAGCGCAAGTACAAATATTCTTAATCATAATTTCTAGAATTAAAATGCTGTGATGAAGCTTAAACACACAAGCACACCTTTTAGTGCTGCAGAAGGTGTCCTGCAAGAACAGTGGTAGCTGAGTTTCTCTTCCTACCAAGTTGTTATGTGTCTCTACTATCCTGATCCAGTGAGGGACAAGCCACCTCTGACGGTCACATAGTCCCACATCCCCTGTGGTCGTGCACGCTGCAGTGAGGCTGCCGTGGGGGGCATGGGGGAAGATTTTGCTGCTGTGCATCCATCTGTGCCTAGTCCCTCTCACATCTCCAAAAAGCATACCATGGCCATGAAGAGGTGTTTTTATGATTTGCAGCATGTACGCTAATCCCTATGGATGTATAATTTGAAGAAAACTTAGTAGTGCTGATGTGCTCTAAGTGTATTCAGACACAGGACTGCAAGGGCTGCCAAGATGCTGAAGTCTTTGAGGATGTCCATTCATTGTTCTTCTGCAACAACTGAGGGTGTAGCCCAAGACACGAAGAATTTTGAGAAATATAAAAGTGTTTAAAATTAGTGATAATAGCATTAAGCATGTATTTTTCAATGAAGCTACTCGTTTTACTGGAAATGCCACTCACATGTGTCTCAAATTCAAACACCGTTCTGATTTTTAGACTGACACAAATCAAATGTATTTTTGCTGCCTTGTTGTATTTTCCAGAAAGTCATTTGTGTCTAGTGTCCCTTCTGCAGTCAAAAAGTTGAATAATTTGTCTTTTTGATCAAGAACTTTGCCATTATACATTCTCTGCATGTATTTTCCAGTGAAGCAGCTGGCAGTGACACAGTGCATTTGATCATCTGACAGCTGTTTCATGTAAGATATTAATGCATTAGAATAATTTATTTAAAAGTTGTGTGATATTAATAAGGACTGTAATGCTAACGCTTTTTGCATTGCAATACATGGCTTTACTCCCTGGAGCTGTATCCAAAACTGAAGTGGTTTGCTTTTAGACTCATTGCTTGACATTACATGAAGCTAAATTAAGGAGTATCATCTACCAGGCCTCCTATAATAATAGATGTTAAGGACACTGTTACAGACAGTGTGAGAGGAGAAGGCTTTGCAGGTATAAGTCAGATTTTGTAGAAATTCTGCCTGTGTCCAAAGAATGATTCATCTAGATTTCCAGATTGATTAAAACCCCAGCTTTATTTGCTGTAACTTAGACAAAAATAGCATTTTGGCTCTCTTCCTTGGCTCCCTTTCTCCTTTTCTTTTTTTTTTTTGTTTGTTTGTTGGTTTGGTTTAGGTTTTTTGGTTTTGTTTTGTTTGGGGTTTTTTGCTGTTTTTGTGGTTTTCTTTCCAAAAGACTACACTGTTTTAATCAAAAGACTATATTATTTTAGAAAGCAGTCTTAGTAAACATAAACAGACCATTATACTGTGAAATAAATAGCACTAATGTTCTCTATAATATGTTCCAGTTGAGAACCTCAATGCTTTACAAATATACACCCTGGCTCCTTAAGACCAACCATGACTTCAAATAGGGCATAAATGGATCAGGTCATTTAACACGACTGAGGTGAGTGCAATCTTCATTTTATAGGAAAACTGAGACACCAAATGCCGTCCAAGAACCTAGATTACAGCTTTCCAGTTGAAGCCAGTTGTGAGACACTGGATTGTTACATTAGTTATTGGCTTGGGCCAACTCAAGTGTTTGTGTGTGTGGGAGGGAGAGGTTGAATTTCACAAAGGTAAGGTGATGCCCTGTCCCACACCCCAGTCCCTTGGAGATCCCTTGGGCAGCCCCCAGGCAGCTGTCAGTCACTGGACACTGGCAGCACTGGCCACACCACATCCTGGAGCCCCTGACCCAGCCCTGGACTGGTGGGAACACCATGAGTCCCGTCTGGGGGAGGGGTGGCCACAGGGGGCCAAAGCAATGAAGGCAGACACGTGTGCTCTCCATGTTTGTTCAGACCCTGGACACGTGGGAGCTGGACTTTCATGGGACCCTGGTGGTAGCTGTAATTTTCTCCTGTTCTCTCTTTATTTCTTCTTCTTCTTCTTCTAATATCCTTTCTCAATATTTTGGGTACCTTGATGGATGGGCTGGATTTTGCTAAATTGTATGTGTTAGCATGTGCTAAGTCAGTGCTTTGTAGAGTGATTTATTTTGGTTGCATGTGATCCCTTTGAATTTCTAGGATTTTTAGCTTTTTGTAGATTTTAATGTGGCTGTATAGTCTGTCACATTTTAGAATAGTAGTTAACAGTTACCAAACCCTATTCCCCTATTTCATAATGAATCTTCTAAATCCTTTAGGTTTGTTTAGGCTTCTTTCAAGGCAGAACTATAGTAAGCACATTCTGTTTAAGAACATTTGCACCCCAAGCCTGAACAACAAGGTACCAACATAGTCAAAGCAACCTTCAAGCCCGGAACCTTGGAGAAGCTCCAAAGACAGTATGTGCTTGAAGAAGAGGAAGATGAGGAAGAAAGTGGTCTTGGGACCTCTGACTCAGTTTCCTATGGAGGCATGCCAGGGGGGGCAGGTCTGGGGGTGGGTGGTTCTCAGATCAGACCATAAATTGTGGAACCCCTGGACACAGGGGCAAACACCTTTTGTGAAGAAGACCTTCATTAAAGAGCTGTTCTCCATCTTATCTATACTAAATTAGCCTGGTGAGGTTTTTTGCTACCGATCTTCAGGCAACATATGTTACCCTTTAAACTTTTGCCAAGACCTCTTATTTTTTAAAGTTTACCAGTAAAAGTACCTGCTGAGAAAACATGTGCAGCATCTTCTCCTTTGTACTCTCTCTTAAGGTGTTAAAAGAACTGGAGCCGGAGGGCGGATATTGTTGGAGCCTCATACGTTTTTAAAGTAAAACACCTTCATTGAGCCCGTAGCTCCGGTGCCAGGGTCTACAACAGTATCCAGAATTTTTAACTTTAGGTGTTATGCTCAATCTGGTGAGCATTTTGACATGTCTCTTGTGTCCATTACCTGTTAGAAGTAAGTTGAGAGGCAGCAGTGTTTGTGAAGAGAGGTAGCCTAAACTAAGGCTACCTAGCCTAAACTAAACCTCTAAATGCAATCTGAAGTAAATAATAGTGATTTTTCTGCTAGTGTGAGGCTTTGCAGTAGAGTAAATACAGGCTTCCTTGGATTTAGTAAGTGGCTGTTGTCAGTGGGTTGGACCAGTGGGTGATGTCCCTCATTCCCTGAAGTTTAACGTCTTGCCTTTCTATCACTTTTAGTGGAGGTGTGTGCCAGTTAAAACTCCCTTTAGGTTACAGCTTTTTTCTGCAATGTCACGGTTCATAAATTAAGGGATCAATTTTTTGTCACCGGAGCTGAAAATTTCTCCCTAAAGGTCAGGCCTCTGAGAGATTCTTTAGATCCTGACGAATTTCTATGACAATGGTCCTTCAAAAAGAGTGTTTTCTGATACTTGCTGATACTCAAGAGAGAAAGTCAACAATGTAACGCCTTATAATTTTGGACTCGTTAGCATAGAAACCTCTTCCACATTTGGAGAGTTACTTGACATTCCTATTGTTGATTACAAGAAGAGTTAAACCCATATCACACCAAACTCATTAGCAATGATAGAATGTAATTTCCAGTCTTTTTCTTTCCCAAGGACAAGAATGGTTGTGTGAAATACAGCCAGAATCACTGCTCTTCCCTCATGCAGTTGTGCTACTGAATCTTAAGGGCTACTTTGTTTCATGTCCATGCTCGTAAGGGTGTAGTTGTCACCTGAGTACAGATCTTCTGACTGCCAGGCCACAAACCATTCAGTTCTTTACTGAAGTCACCAAAACCACGAAGAACTATGTGCCGAAGTATGAGGTTATGTAGTATGTGTTACAAGGGGTCTGCAGATTGTAATGTTTCTATATAGGCCTCTCTACTCAGTTCGCTACTGCAGCAACTTTTCCAGAGCATCACCACTGAAGGTTTGACCAAGAAAAGAAGCTCTTTGTGGTATCTTAGTCTTGGATGAAGCTTTTCAGTGCCTCAGAAGCTGAAGAGGAAATGGGTTACTCCCAGTATCAAGAACTAGCTCCTTTCTTGTGTTTTATACATTAATTGCATTGTACTATGAAAACTGAGCATGTTTCTTGTTGGTTGTACAAGCAAGAGATCCTCAGTCTCCTAGGAAAGAACTCAAAGGAATATCTTGTATAGTGCTTCCTTGGTAATGCTCCAGAAAATGCTTTTGGATAAAGAAGGAGAATAACCAGAGTACTGTTTGCTCGTGAATTTCATTATTAACTCTGTGCTTGTAAACCCTTGTGATTATTGTGAATGAAAATGACAGGCCGGAGCAGCAGCATTACCCTCCTAGTTGTGATTGTGGTGCACAGCCCTGCAAAGAAACCCAGCCACAAGCACCAGTAGTCCCAGATTATTCTTGTTTCTTCTATAGGAACCACGCTGGGTTTCTTTGATGTCATGACTATTGTGTTTTTATTATCTTGGTCATGGGAACCACTAGGCAAGTCTCCAAGCAACCTGAGCAGATTGACAGCCACTTGCAGGATCAGCTCTCTGTCAGCATGTCTACCCTTACTTTTGTGTTCATTGTCAGACCTTGTGTTTAGGAAGAACATAGTGCACTCAAGGGCCTTCCCATAGTGAATCCTTATGTGAGGTGTCTGTGGGTATGGGGGTATGTGCATGTGTTCTTGCTTGCTTTGTGCCTTGAGTACATTCTTTTTAATTTTCCAAATAAAAGCCTGTAAAGAAAGGGGCTGATTTCGACTATATCTTGTTAAAGAAAGCTTATAGAAAACTTTTAATTTACTATCTTCATATCAACAGTCTGGACTGCATTATTTTACTAGTTATTAATAAAAAATATATACCATGCTTAATTTTCATCCGTGGGAAGCTGAACTACTCTCTTTCCTGTGTGGGCAAACTTTGAAATGAAAAGAATGAGTATGTCTACAAAAGACATGTCTTCAGTGCTCTTCAGTGCTCTGGCATTTCTCAAGAAAAGATGTGGTAATTTTGGTCTATCCTTTAGATAATGTGACCTTGATAGATTGCACAAATTAATTGTAGTTAAAGAGTACAATAAGAAATGAGATGCTAAGTTTATTGCTGGAGAAATAAAACTAGTTTGCCATTATATTATTGATTAATGGGTCACAGACTTGACACTTTAAACAAGCTGCCACTTTTTTAATCAGTCTGTAAGGACAGTTATGCTGATGATCCTAACCAGATGACTGTACAATACAAACAGGCCATTCATCACAGTGAATTAGAAGCTATGTTCCAGCAAGCAAAACACACAGGTTAGCCCACATCTCTCAGAGGAGATAAATACTCATTCCAAGTTTTTCTGAAACTTGATAAAATGTGCAGGATGAAATCCAGGCCAGTATACCACTCTGATATTGGTGATGTACCTCAAGGAAGTATTTTTTTGCCTAGTATTTTCTCATAAGCAAATATACACCAGATTGGATCATATTACACATGGTATAGCTTTGAGTTAATTTTCATTTTTAACAGCCATCTGTTTTCTTCATCTGTCTTTAAGTCATGCCACAGGAACATCTGCTGGTTCTTTTCTTTCTTACTATTGATTTCAGTTTTGCATTTTTATAGTGTGATTTTATTTCCTTGTGAGGGTCAAGTCAGCCTTCTTGTTCAAAGAGGGGCAAGGGAAGACAACATGCTAAGTGTTACAGTTGTGCTGGATTTGGACCCTGTTTGCACAGGTAACCTGGGAGTCAGTAGCTCTTCCCCGTGCTGTCCCTCTTGCCCTTGCCACAATGACCTGTGGCTGGGCTGAAGATCTTTTTGTCCCCTATGCTTAAAAACTCTTTTGGTCCCTGTGGTGAGATGGACACGGGATAGCCTCTCCCTGTATTGTGACTTTGCAATACAACCTCTGTGCTCTGAAAATTTGGACTGTCAGGTTTATCCCTCAGGATGCACCAATGACCCACTGTGTGGTAGCAAATTTTACCTAGAATCCCACCAGCCAGTCAAATATGCAAATCTGATATGAATCTCATGAGAGGCAGCTGGAGAGATATCTTGAATTCTGTGAGGTATTACATAATTGGTAGGATTCTTTTCTATACCCTTCCTCTTTCTTGCTGTTCTGAATGGGGAAAAAAAGATTAAAATTTGAATACTCCTGGGGTGGTGTGTGTGTATCTGTGTGTCTGTGTGTGTGTGTGTGTGTGTGTGTGTTGAAGGAAATAAACACAGAAGTGGGGAGAAATAAGTGAGCAGACCTTAATAACAGCAGCTCAGTTTTTAGTCCCAACAGACTTAACTAGCAGAAGGGGAAAGGAAGATCTGGGGCTGGCTGCCAGAGAAGCATTGTTGAGTGTAAACACTACAAGGCATCTCTGAATGCTGTTATCATAGGGAGCCCGAAAGTATTTATGATTTGGGACTCTGCAGTCAGTCTTACAAGCAAGGAGTGTTTATTGCGGATTTTCAGTACGGAGAAAGCTACAGCCAAGCTGACCAGAAAGACTGGAATTTCATCTATCTCTCCCCTCCCCCTCTCTGCTTTCTCTCTGTCGCCCACTCACTGGATTTCTTTCTCTGCCAGCCTTTTAAACCAGAGATTCCCGGGTCAGTGACATACATTTTTCCTCTTATTCTAGTGTGCTCTCATGTTCAGCCTCCTGCAGAAACACTGCTACCTGTAAGTATCTGACTCAAGTTTGTTGTACACCAAATGCTGTTGTGTTTGTGGTTGTAATAGGGCTTGCAGAGTTCAGTTTGCTGCTGAATGTTGCAGACAAGCAGTCAGACAGTAATTTTTGTACTCGGGACGGATGAAAACTCAGTTCTACCTTTGAGGAAAGCAGACACTAGTTCTTGTTTAGTGAAAGTTAACTTGAAAGTCAAGGATTCCAAGCAACTTACTTTATCCTAATGTTCAAGTTGATATAGATTTCTCAACTATGTTGGGTTTTTTCCGTCAAATCTAATAAAACTTTGTGGCTTTATCTTTTATAAAAGCTTGGCAGCACTAAGCAAGATTTCTTTGGTTAGAATTGTCTTACTAATAAGACACACTAGAAGAAATATGATAAAAAAGTATTGAAAAATATAATGAAAACTTTTGATATTAGTAAGTCTTTATATAGGATATATTTCATTTAGCTGGGATAACTTGTTTTTTAAATGCCTGTTTCAAATTGTACACTTATTTTCAGTAGAGATCTGTCTGCATTTTCACAATGTCATGTACATTCAGACAACTGACTTGGTTCATCTGAATGAGGCAGATGTTCACTAGTGATATGGATGAATATTTATGTGTGTTCCTTAAGATATATGTGCTTGCATGATTTTTATATTTCCTGCTGGTTTCTATGTATTTATCTAGAACCAAACTCTAAAACAAACTCTCTGTTCTAGAGTTTAGTTGCTGTCACTCAGTGACATTCCAATAAATTCTGTAGATAATTATCCACAGTTTCTTCAGATGTTGAAAGGGGATTTTGCCAGTTATATTTTTGCTAGTTAGAGAATTCTGCTAGTTGTCATCTCAGCTAACTTGGCACTGCACTTTACCTTAGACAAAACGCATCTCTATTGACGTGTCCAGGGTGTCACTGGGAGACATTGGCTCTGTAAACTACCAGTTGTTTTTACAGTAGAACAGCACGCACATCTGTAGAAGTTGCCCCAGCTCTTTTTTCTTACACAGGTGTTATTGCTGTGTGTCTGCCAGCATTTTCTTCATGATTCTTTCTTAGGGTTTGTTTTACATGCTACATGAACTGCATGCAGATCATTTTAACCTAGACAACGAGGTGGTTTGGATCTGGGAACATTTAGATTTTGAACATATGCTCCAGAATTTTAAATTAAAATACCTCCTGTCTGTTAATTCTTATTTTCATTTTTTTCTGCAGTCCTTGAAGTAGTCTTGATAATATTAGTGTATGAGAAGTGGTCTTGATCATATATGTCTATGATAACATTACAGTCCAAGAGGACTTGATGTATTCACGGGGAAAAGAAACTATCGCTATCTCCATCAATCTGTGAATTTACAGATGGCAGCAAAATAGCACATGCTACTACAATAACAATGCATTAAAAATGCAATCCACTTGCCTGTACCTGTTTGAGCATAAAGAGGGACTGAGTGAATCAGTTGTCATCAATACTTTAACTTTGCTTCTCTCATTTTTTAGATGATGTGGCATTCATAATCTCAGATTATGGACTCAGATTGGTTTATCTCATAGTAATGGCTGTGTGGGCTACAGTTACTGTAGCTAGGGTGTCCATATAACATTTCATGCTTTAACAACTCACAGAACATGTCCTTGGGTTGATTCAGATGCCTTTTGTGCAGTTGGGTAAAAAACCCTGAACCTGGGAGTCAGAAGCTCCTGAATCTTCCCAAACCACATTTGGGAAGGTACTAAACATTCACTGATAAAGTGTGTAATTTCCTTCTCTAGTTGCTACCATTGTGAAGTCCTGCAAAAGTATTCAAAGATCTCTAGTAGCTGGTTGTGAAGTTAAACTATAGCTGGATTGCATTTGATGTTTTGAAAAATGTTGTCTAAAACCATTATGTGACTGTATGAGTTGATTTAATACCCACGATTCTTTCGTTGCCCTGGGATGAATTTTAATTGCTGTAATAATATTTGTCTTGTTTCCTAGAAATCCTGGAAGGCTGTCACTTGTTTTCTTTAAACCCATTCTAAAAAAAAAAAATCCTATGTTCTTTCTGTTTCTTGTAAACTTTTTCTGATATTCATTAAAACAAATCAGTGCAACTCTCAGCCCACAACAATTGTTCTCCATTATCCCCTCCAACTTTGAAAAAGAAGAGGGCAATTTTTGATCCAGCTGTTCAGTGAAATATCCCAGGTAACCAGAGATTTTGTTACACACAGACAAACCCTTAAAGTCTCATCGTAATCCCAGTGAAGACTTTGGGTGTCATAGAGACTTGGCTCAAGTTCACTAGTGATTGCAGATTCTTTATTCAGGTTTTACGCATTACAGCTGAGAGTTAGTGGTGTCGTTTCTGAGTTTCTTTTCTTCTTTTTTTTTGGGGGGGGATATTGATAGATAGCTATCTAAGTAATTTGGATTAGTCTTTTACTTACATCAAATTAGCTCTCCTCAAAATCAGACTTACCAGTTGTATTTGGTGAGAATGCTAATGTTTGTAATTAACCATTGCATCATTTCTCACATGTGCACCAGAAGCCCTGAGGGAAAATCAGTTCTTCTGGCATTTGAAGGAAATTTTTAACAAACCACATCTAAAGTCCACGGAAACCATCCCCTACATTGTTCCAAGTTTGGTATGTCACTGCATTAACTCTGCAGAATCATATTCACTGCCTCTTCAGAGGCCCCTTCTGCCTCAACCTTCCCACCCTGGGCTCGTCTGCAGAGTAGCTCCTTAGAGTTCCCCTTGCCCAGTGTCCCTTGTACAATGCCTTGGACATATCTACAGGACGTATTTTCCAGGCTTCCAAATCTCAGTGTCAGCTTGGCTAACCTACCTATAATTATGGGAAAGGTGGTCTCTTTACTTGTTACCACAGTTTTTTATACTGGTAGGGTTTTATATTGGATGCCATGGGAATTATGGGAAAGTTGGCAGGGTATAATGCAGTGTTTTGCAAAACTTCACCAGGTAATTAACTTAGGTCCTGGCAAACAGTTGGCTCTGTCATTTCTGCTTGGAGTTACCACACGATTTAGGGTGAAAAACTGTAACTGCTCCCACCTCTTGCTCCAATAACAGCCAGCTTTTATGGGAAGTACAGCTTCAAAGTTACATCAGGCAACTCAGGCCCTGATTAGTTGTTTTTTAAATATCTCTGAGAGGACTCCATGAAACCTGTTCCACTGTCTGTAATCACATTGTCTTTTTTTTTTCTTTTCTAATATCTAATGTGAATTTCCTGTGTTGCTGTTTTTGTGGATTGCACCTTGTCCCTTCACTGTGCACCTCCAGGCTCTCTGCACTCTCTTGTTAGAGGTCTAAAACAAGCAAAAAACCTCCCTTCTTCAGGCTGAACAAATCCAACTGTCTCAGCCTCTCCTCGTAAATCATGTGCTCCATCTGAGGAATAACAACTAATATATGATATATCACTGAACTGACATGACTGGTTTACTTCTGGGACCAAAGCTGGTAGCTTTGTACTCACACAGTGCACCTGGAGTTATTTTAGGTGTTTTGCCATATAGACAGAAAGTGGATGAGGAAACAGCTTAGTTTCACAATACTGATCCTCCTAATGTGTTGCTCATGAACACCATTATTTCTTTAAGCCACTCAGTACCTCTGAAATATTGTGGTGCATTTGGATTTTACAGTGCCTCAGTTGTACGTCCATTCTGGGTACACAGATGACATGCCAAGGAAAAGCAGGGATGAATCAGGCTCAGCTGTGATATTAGGGGCAGAGAAGTAAGAAAATTGTAAGGAAGTCCAAAGCAGCCACAAAATATGGCAATGGCATCACCAGCAGTTGTAGAGCTGCTGGGGAGCAGCTCACTGTTACTGCTATCAGAGTAAGTACCATGTAGCACACACACGACTTTGCTGAAGCAATGACTTTCTTCATACGGGGTGAAGATGCTAATATGATGGCATTCACACCAAAACCTTCTCATTTTTATTGCCATTTTGTGCTGAAAGGGTCTCTTGCCATTTCATTTTGCTAGCATTAGATAAGTGATTGATGAAGTGAGGTTATGCTTCTTAAGATCTTCACTTGGCCACCTAAAGAGACAGCGCTCAGCAGACAAGTAGGGGCCAGTGGCTGGAACATATGGGACAAACCCGTGTATAATGGAGCTGTGCCTGCAAGTAAAAGCAGTCAAAGCAAGACAGTGACAACATGACCAAATTTGTTTCAGAGAATGCCTCACACAACAAACATGAAATTGGTCAAAATGCTCCTGGCTCCCCTTCAAGACTTTTTGCTCTTTGTTTGATGCAGGGTAGGAAAAGGCAAAAAAGAAACTACTGCCTGTGCCTGAGGTTTTTACTTGCACTCTGTCCTGGGTTTTATGGGGCAGGCACCAGTAACAGAGCAACCTAGGCTGTAGCAGAGTTGAGGTGCCGATGTGTCTGTGTGAATGACTCTGCCAGTGCCTGTTGGAGAGAGGCAGCTACCTTCCCTTGTTTTAAGCACATATGTAGTGCGTAAAGAGAACAATACCCTTCCCGACCAGTGCTGTTTGTGAAATGATGATTAAGCTGTCTCTGAACTATAACATGGTTTTACAGGAGCTATTCAGGTGGGAGTGGAGAAAGTCAAAACTCTCCAGGCTTTTATTTTATCTTTTCTCCTGAGGTGCCCTGTGCTCTCTGAATAAAGGCTTTTTGCACCATAAATCAATGCCCCATCCTGCTATTATGGAGCACAGAGTTACTGGCATTGTCATGAGCTGTAAGCCACCAGGTCTATGGCTCAGAGTCATTCACTGCCTCTTAGCACTTTGCCAGGTCTAGCCAGAATCTAAAATTCCTAATTATTTTCTTCTTTTCTGAGCCCCTCTATGGCTTAAGAAAATGGGTCTTCTCTGAAAGTAGCTCAGACTTACTCATGCATTGACTCTTCATCAGAGGCTGGTGTCAAAAGATTTTAAATCCTTTGCAGTCCTTGTGGCAAGATCTTCCTCAGAGCAACTTCGTGACACATATGTCAGAGTGGTTATTTCACTTTCCTCAGCCCTATCTTCACTTTGTTCAGTGCAGGAAGTAAAAAAAGGACACAGCAATACAGAAGGTTTTGATTCAGAACCTCTCTCCCTGCTTTGCAGCTGGTACTTTAAGGAAATGCATTATATTTGATAAATGCTAGAAATCCATGCACTATGTGATAAATGCCAGTCAGATATTCAGGTTAAAAGGGTGCACTTGCTGCAAAGCATACTTTCACACTTGGAGTCTCAAGTGTAATATGTTTTTCTCCCCCTTTTTCCTAGTTGTTCTTTATAGAATTGCAGACTGCGTTTCAAAACTGTGAATTTTAGAAAGTGGAGTGATGTCTCAGGAAGTGCTATGGATACCCATCCCTGTAGAAAGAAACAAAATTTAGCAAGTATTTTGGGTATATTTCTGTAACTAGATTTTAGTAAAACCTATCTGTGTAAATAAACTTCTTTAAAATTATTTGAGATTTTGATTTGTTAATGAAACACATTAAAACATTTTCTACCATGAATTTCCTTTTCCTCTGGTTAGAATTCTACATTTTCCCTCAGATTTTCTTCAGACTGATATGGCTGCAATAATTTAAACCAAAACGGAAAGATAAATTGCTAGAAAAACAGAGTTAAGATTTGTGTCCCACACTTATATATATATAATTTATTTGTATGTTAGTCAGTCTTGAATGTGTGGTGAAGTGATCTGTCTTGTCTTACTTTAGGAAATGAAAAATTTTAAATGATTTCTGAGCTGCTGGTTGGTTTCCAGTGAAATTTAAAGCTGGGTAGATGTGTGCATTCAATTATAGGCTGTTCAGAAGGTCATTCTGCTGGAAACAGTGGAGTCAAACCTGTGAACAACAATGAAAAAAACAAAGAGATACGAGGATCTGGGTTTTAATTCACTTTCAGGAAAGATCACTGTTGGTGGTAAGGTTGTGGCAAATAAGAAGTCAGTGCATTAACATAACAAAATTCCCCACACAAAACCAAAAATAACATCATCACAACACCAAATGAAAATGGACAATTCACACAAAATTCACCCCTTGACCCTTCACCACTATTACAACAAAAATTCCCCATAATCATTTCATTCTCCAACAATGTTCAGTACTTGTATTGCCCATTACCTCTCCCAATTACTATCCTTATCTCAAAATCCTCATGATCCAAGTCATGGCACCCAAACGACTGTGGTGGATTGACCTTGGCTGGATGCCAGGTACCAACCTGCTCTATAACTCCCCTTCCCAGCCAGACAGAGGAGAGAGATTAAGATGGAAACTAAAGCAAAAGGGAAAGTTTGCACACACACAAGTGAAGAGGAAAATAACAGGGTTTATTCTCTACTTCCCATCAGCGAGAGATGTCCAGCCACTTCCTGGGAAGCAGGGCTTCAGAAGGTGGAGCGGTTTCTCATCAGGCAGACATTGTGAACAACAAATGCCCTTCCATTCCTTCTCTTTTCATTAGCTTTTATATCTGACCTGACATCATATGACTAACTTTTGGTTAGTTGGGGTCAGCTGGCCTGATTGTGTCTCCTCCCAGGATCTTTCCCTCCACTGGGGGGAGGGATGTTACAGCACTGATGCTGTGCCAGCACTGCCCAGCAGACACCAAAACACTGATGTGTTATCAACACCTTTCTAGCCACCAAAGCACAGCACAGCACTGTGAGGGCAGCTATGGGGAAATGAGCTCCATCTCAGCCAGGCCTAATGTGGGTAAAATTAAGCTGCTGCTTTAAATGTACTGCAATTGTAAGAAATGGTGGAAGGTTTTTGTGTGTGTGTTTGTAGGGTTTTTTTAATTCCAATAGTTGCTCGATTCCTTATAGCAATTTTCTTTCTTTTATTTTTTTCAGGATTAACAAATCTTAAGAGGACTCTGAGAACACATTCATCATTTTGTCAGGCTTGACCAATGAATTTTATAAAATCCCAAGGATATTTTGAAAGGGTCCTACCCAAATTTCAGTCAAGGAGTGACTCTTAATAGAAAACATGTCATACGTTTTTACCTGCAAGTAATATTTTGGTGCTTCATTATATCGCAAAAGTCTACTCGTGGAGAAAGAAGACTCCTTTTGTTAAGAAATATCTTTCACTGGTGGAAAAGGCTGGCATCACCTTATAATATGAAGTCCTTTGAGAAAAGCTGGTTATTTCTGCTGCTGCCTGTCATGCTAAGAGTGGTGTGTTCCTCCTTTATCAGTGTGAACCATGGGGTGACAGTGATGAAGGGACAGTCTGTCTTCCTGTCAGAAGATGACCTCAAGTTTTCCATCCCCAGAGAGAAGGATGTCTGCAAAGTTGAAGTTGTGATTAATGAGCCAATAACACAGAGAGTTGGAAAACTAACTCCACAGGTATTTGGGCTCCATTGTGCTGCTTTGAGTGTTCATGTGTGTACAGGTATGGTAGAAACTAGAAAGAGCTGCCTTACTGGTTTTTTTTTTCTTTTGGATAGTGACTAAAAGGCATGAAACTGAGTGGTCTGTGAGATTCAGCTTTTTGCTTAAGCAGACAGCTGGCAGAGAACTGCAACACGGAAATCCAAAAGCTGAGCTCAGTAACATGAGTGAACGGAAGTGAGTTTGGTCAGAGTCTCCTTTCGCAAGCAACGAATGAGTATTTCAAAACTTTCAGTTAGGAGATATTCTCAAGCCTCTCAGCTGCTTGCTTTTCAGTCATGAGGGTAATGAGTGCCCCTTGGGTAATGCATACCCCACTAGAGCATTTTGCATTTTAGTCACGAAGCCACTACTTAGGGAGCAATTAAGAAAAAAATAATCACATACAATAAGCACATTGTGTACACTGTTGTTTGCTCTGCTCTGCAACATCCAAATTGCTAGCAGATGGCAAATACATTAAAACCCCCTTGTTTTCTGTTCAAATGTCAAGCCTGTAGGAATAATGAAATGTATTTCACATATCACCATTCTGCTACTCATCTGCTTTACAAATTGCCCCACCTGAGTCATAGCAGGAAGGATTATAAAGTAATTGACGTGAAGAGGTAATGGTATAGATAGAAGATGAATGGTTGTAATAAACCATAGGCAAACAGATTTTGTCTTTTTGAAAAAAATTGTTTATTGTACCATACAGCATACACTTTTGTGTATTTGTATATGTATATAGTTTTAAACATCCTTTCCAAGTTTTTGGCAGTTTCTGTGAAGGTAGGTGCAGGAGTATCAGTTTCAATAGATTTTTCAGAACTTCTTTCTTGGTCATCACTTTTACTTTTGCAGACCACTGACAAGTACTTCAGCTGAATCAGCACTGCTAAGGAGCAGAGGCAGGGAAAACAGGAGGTGTTGCAATGAGCAGGGCAGTGCGTGATCTTCTCTGGAGACTTGCCCCAAGAAATGTAGTGCATCTGCTGAAACTTCCCCAGGGCTTGTTCTCTGCCAGAACAGGGACTCTGACCATAGTACCCCACCTCTACTTCCCCAGTATACGTTGGCTCTTGATTCATATAAACATAGACTCATTAAGGTTGGAAAAGACTTTGAAGATCATTGAGTCCAATCATTAACTCAGCACTGCCACTACTAAACCATGTCCCTAAGCACCACATCTACACAAGTTTTGAACACTTCCAGGGATGGTGATTCCATCACTTCCGTGGGCAGCTGGTTCCAATACCTGACCACCCCTTCAGTGAAGAAATTTTCCCTAATATCCAGTCTAAAGAAGAGGAAGAAAAAGAGGAGAAAAAACCTCTGGCAAACCTCTTCTGTAGGCAATGTGACTGAGGAAGTGACTTTGCTTTCAGTTTCCACCTCAGCTTCTACGTGCAATAGGACTCAGGTATTTTGAAACAGCCTTTGTCCTGTGTAACCCAACATGTTTCAAGCACATAGTTAGAAGTACTTCTCAAGAGGTCCCAGGAGATGTGTATTCCTCATACCTTGTTTTCCAAAATACCTAGGGTCCTTGACTTCCCCACTCCCAGGTCCACCTCTGCTGAGTACCTGTCCTTTCATGGCTCTGATGTGTGCCCAGGCAGTCGAGTGTGGCTCTTGGAGGCTGCAGGCACAAGTCATCTAGAGGGAAGGGCTCTGCTGGGCAAGTGGCCCTAGGGTACCAGGCTGCAGAGGTGTGGCTGCTCCTGCTGCCTGAGCTTTCACTGTTCCCAAACGAAGGTGCTAGAGTGTGGATTTCCTGGTGTCACTCACGCTCTTTCTACAGGAGATTCTGCAGCTAGAAAATGTCTCTGTTATGATCTGGTTTACTGCCAGTACAGTGAGTAATGTTCTAGGAATGTATGACAATTTAATTATCAATTCTAATTGAAAGGCAGTTGAAGTGGAAAAAAACAAAACTAAACAGTAATTAGGAAAAGATTTAGATCTCCTTCGTCTTACCCAGCAAATTTATAGGCAATTAGAGTTGCCTGTTCATATAAAGGGAAAACGTATCAGGAAACATAAAACAGATGTTTCTTTTTGCAAAGCAGATTGTGTCTTAATACACATATAAACTGACTGTCAGTCACTGGTAGCAGATCTTTATGGAAAGGTCCTTCATTTTCCATCCCCTTGTTATAAATTAAGATGTGGAACTAATGATGTCTTAAAAATAGAGAAATTAATTCTTTGATGTGATGGAACCTGATGTAGTCTCTCTCCATGATATTTGAAAAGTTATGGCAGTCAGGGCAAGTCCCAGTTTCCAGACTGGAAGAAGGGAAACATTTTACATCTTTTAAAAGGGTAGATCCTCCCTGGGGTCTACTGACCTGTCAGCCATCAGCCTCCTCTCTGTGCCTGGGAAGATCATGGAACACATCCTCCTGGAAGACGTGGAGGACAGGGAGGTGATTCGGGACAGCCGGCACGGCTTCACCAAGGGTAAGTCCTGCCTGACCAACCCAGTGACCTCCTGTGGTGGAGTGACTACAGCAGTGGACAAGGGAAGGGCTACAGATGTCATTTATCTGGACTTCTGTAAAGCCTTTGATGCACTCCTCCGCAACATCCTTCTGCCACCAAAACCCTACTGACTTCGAGGGCTCATCAGTCTCACCTTCAGGATACAATATTAAGTTTCTGAAGCTGTAATATGAGTGGGTTTTGTGTATAATACACTTTCTTTTTTTCCCTGAAGGTAACACACCACGTAACTACTTCTTAATTTTATTTTCCATTTTTGTAGAATATCACTTAAGACTATCTAATTAATTGCTTAACTGTCGTGTTCCTTTATGTTAGTTTGTACTATGAAAGAAAAGACATTAAGGAAGAAAAATACATATTTGTTGTTTTTGTTTGGAAAACAGCAAAGCACGTATTTCTGTGGCATTTGAAAATAATACACAACAGAACAGTCACAACATAGTCAAAACGTTCATCATATGAGAGTAATTTTGTTTTTTACAAACTGTTTTTGTTCTTCCTTTCTAAGCAGTCTTAACAAATGAAACCAACCATACTTTTGGTAACACTGTGTATTACAGATTATTTCAAGAGGTTAATCCATCTGTATGTGTCTGAAAATCAAATCCATTACTTAAAAAAAAATGGCTTTGTACAGTGCATGTCTTGATGAAAATTAAAAGCAGGCATTTAAAAATTGCCAGGAATATAGAACAATTATCACATAGATTGAGCATCTGAGAATAACTTCAGTAGAAGTGGACTCTTCCAGTAATAATAAAAGCTGATAAATTCAAATCAGTTTTCCATTATGACAACTAATTTAGGAATTAGAGTATTACTTTATTTTTACACTGAAAATAAGAGCATTCAAAGATTTTCTCCATGAGCTGCACTTCCAGTCAGCATTTTAGAATCTCACTAAAATCCCCCAGCCATTCCACCATCCTCCAAAGTGTTTGGGGAAATGAAGGTAATTCAAGCAAGGCACTTCATTTTCATGATTCTTTTGTCATATTTTAAGAAATGACTGTCAGTAAGAAATTACCTCTTAAAAAAAAAAGTGGCATGTCATTCAGCCATATATGCATATTAATAGTTATTAGTTATGGCCTCATTAGGTCTATTGGTGAATGTTGAACAGATCTCGCTTTAATCCATGGAAGTCCATATAACTATTTGTGAATACTGCCCATAAAAATGCAACCAAAGCTACATTTAGATTCACAGTGAGACAAGAAATGGAGTGATTAGCTTTTGGCTTCCTGCTGACAAGAATATGCCTTGTCTCTCTGTATGAGATATGAAACATGAGTATCCTCCATCCTCCATGGACTGTGTAGGGTTTCCCTGTTATCAAAGAGATAACACAGACATAGTCTTATAAATCCTAGGAGCTTTCATCTGATGTTTCTATAAAGAAACACCACAGGATGGGAATTTAATTTACCAGACTTGGAATTTTCAGTATGTGAGGACACAAAAATTGTATGCCCCAGAATCCAAATCCCTTTTGTAAAGAATAGGTGTGTCGGAACTCTACAAAGCAATCTATTTTCTTTTTGTGTCAGGCACTTTTCCAAATTGCCTTGCTTTCACAAATCGACCAACCATTAAATAAATCAATCTGCCTGAAACAAGTGTCTGGCTTAGATGGTTAAACTGTGGCCAGGCAGCCTCACAGATTTTGCCTGTATCAGATATGTCATAAGAATTAGTCTATTTTGATTTATCTGGTGGAGACAATGTAGAAATCTGCTTGCTTTTGTACTGTGGGATTGCAGTGACTTTGGGATGGGGTTGGTACGGCACAGAGATGACATCTGATCTAGTAAAGAGCTACTGGTACAAAGTCAGTATCACAAAAACATGGAACAGATCTCAATTGGCAGTTTCTAACAGAGAAGTTTCTCTGGGTCATACTTTTGTAGTCTAGTGGTAGTGACCATAAATTAAGACACTATATAATCAAGCAACCTCCATAAGCAACTTTAGAAGCTAATAAATCTCACATTACAATGTAGGATCTGCTGATTTTTCAGCACCACTGCAGTTGTATGTACCACTGGATACACCTGCATCCTTAACTCCACAGGCTGCAGTGGTCAAGAAGTATGAGCTCAAATTATTTGTTGCACAGGGGAGGGACTCGACAGCAAGAAACAATCACCTGTGGCCATTCCCCTTCTAATTGTGGAGTGCTAGCAGCCCTACATTAAAGTGATTGCTCTGACTCTCACTGGAAGATTACAGAACAGGTGAATACCTATTCATAGAAATGAAATACGTATTAAGAATTCCCTCAGTCTGATGCATTACTGACACTCAGAGAGAAGTGGAACAGATGCCGCAAAGTTAATATCCTTGACAGTGTTGTACTAGTCTATTCTTTCTCCTTCACAGGTTTTTGACTGTCACTTCCTTCCTAATGAAGTCAAATATACCCACAATGGCTGTCCGATTTTAGATGAAGACATGGTCATGCTTAGGCTGTACAGGTAAGCAGTGGCAGGAGATCACACTTCACTGTTACCAGGAGCCCAGCTGACCTCAGGAAGAGCAGACAGTCCATTTTTTCACAGTAGAAGCATGTTCTGCTGTATATGTTTTAACTACTTCGATCCAGTAGCTGCATCATTAGTCAACAAGTGACCATCTGTTTACAGAAACATTTCTCACCATGTATTGCAGATACACTCCTGTAATGTGCATTATGTATTGCTTGCTTATGACAGAAACTCAGTGATTTTTCATTATGCTATTGAGAGTGACAACAGTACTTTCAGAGTACTGTATATTCTCTGCTGTTCTGCTGATAGGGACATACACTTGTATATATACAGAGAGTAACCTCTTCCCATAGAAACCCTGCTTACAAGAATGGGGAGTCATCCAGCAGGGTCTGGACCATGGCAGTCTGGGATTTGAGGACACAAGAGAGAAAGGGGTTCAAGTAATTCAGTTTAGAAGATAAGGACAGTGCCCAGTTCACAAAGCAACAGAAGATGGGATGAAGCATAACTAATTTTCTTCTGTCACTTGCAGATTTACAGAAGTGGAAACATTTGTAGAAACATTCACCCTTCACGTGCAGTTACTTGAGCCAGACTGTAACATCATAAAAATGCGCTCCCGTGCCCTGGAGGTCCCTGAGTACTATGGTCTGTCCAGGGTGATTGACAAGAACATCCTCACTTTTGATTACGACAGGAAGATAAATCTGGATTGCACCATTTCCATAATCTCTTCAGAAACCCACCTGCCTGCACATGGCCAGCTCACCACCGGGAAAGTGCAGCAAGAGCAGATCCATGGAGATCAGCCACAGAGCTTATTCCCTGGCACTAGTACGATGTGCTTCAGTTGTTTGCATTAGCATGTTCAAAGAGACCCAGCAGATTAAGTCTGCAGTAGTGGGTTGTTTCAGACATGCTGGGTAAGAGTGGGTCATGTGAAGTTTAATGAACAGCTTGAGCTATCATGGACATGAAAGGGATGTGAAATTTTTGTGGGGCACAATGCAGATCACAGATCTGGGTCAATAATTCCCTGATTGGAGTCTTTTTCTGGCTCCTAGATACGTGGACCAATGTGACCACCTTGTGAGAGCCAAGACTCAATAGAAACAGTACAAGGAGTTGTTTGAGGCAGCAACTAACCAAGAGACCAAGAGAGGATGAGGCTGGAAGATATCAGTTGAAAACAAAATCCTGTAGGAAAAGTTAAGTCAGGAAAGGAGCCCTAATTCTCATCCCACTGACTTTATATCAGTTAGTTTAGTTGTATAGACAGGTTCCCCAAGTTGTTTTTCGCTCCAGTAACTGTTTCATTATTGCTTCTGTTGGGTTACAGAGCACAGCCTGGGCCAGCAGTGCAGAAACGGGAGCTGCATGCTGGGACTAGGAGTCATTCACAACAAAAAAATGAGCTGTGAAGAATTTCTGAGGATGGGGATTCGGTATCGACACCTTGACCCTCCCTCACCTGACACTGATTATATTCCTGTGAGGTTGGATCTCACAGACAGCAGAAGCAAAACTCTGCACAAGGTAGATTTTCATGCAAGATTACAATGTCTGATTGTCTTCCCATTTAAAAAAAAAAATAAATTCATTTGTCATTTTCACATTTGAAGAGAGATAGGGAGCCTTAAACTTTCAGCTCTTAGAATGCTGCTAGCTGAGAAAATGAAAGGCATGACGTCCATGCCTCTATGCTTTGGCCCTTATGGCTACAGAGAAACATCTCTGGTTGATTACTGTCAGACATAAGTAGTTTATCCTGAAAGATAAATTAATTCTGGCATAATTCCACATTTTTTATACAGTATGATCTGCAATGACTTCAACATATACAGTAATTAACAAGCTAAGAGTTGTGTGAACATATTCAGTTAATAATAATTAATGGCTTGTGTATGCTTCTGTCAGATAAAGTTATTCATTAAACTCCCATCAAATTAAGTAAGTTGTTTCAGCCCCAAATTAAGGACACAAGTAAGACTAGTAAACCTGGAAGTCATATTTATGACATCTCAATATTTACTTTAGGCATTTTGCAATTAAAAGGTTTCAATTCTTTTTTTTTTCAAAATAATTATTGCATTAATGTGTACCCCAATTCACTCTGTGAAGCTAGCAGAAAATGAATTTACTTTGTTTGCTAGACTTTGCCTTTTCAGTTGTCTCATTTTTTTCCTGTTATAGACTGAGTATGCGTGGCTTCCTGTTCACATTAAAGGTGCTGTTCCCAACCAAATACCCAAAGCTGCCCCAATGGCAAAGTTCATCCTGGAAGTAGACCAATTTATTTTAACCCCCATTTCAACCACAACCATTGATGCTGAAGACAATGAAACTCCAAAGTCCCTGCTTGTATTCAACATTACCAAGCCACCTCCTCAGGGCTTCATCACTCACCTGTCTGACCACACAAAACCTGTTGGCTCCTTCACCTGGAAAGATCTCAGTGACATGCTCATTGCTTATCAGCCTCCAAATAACAGCCACACAGAAAGGAGGAATTATGAGGTAACAGTGGAATGTGTGAGCATTTGCTGTTTTAATCTCTGAAAGATTCAGTGAGCTGCAAATAAATGCATTCGTATGTAATGGATATTTTTCAGAAAAAAAAAAGTTTCTACAACTATATACAGTGCAGGAGCAGAGGAAATATCTTTTACCACCTTTCCCAATGACTCATTACTTTACTATCTAAAAAAAATAGGTATTTATTACTGACTACGTAAGAATTTCTTTGCACTGAAATATTTTTAGCCACTCTGACTGAGAATATCTAAACAGGATGTTTATTTTATTTTATTTTATTTTACTTTTTTATAAGGGGAATAGTGAAATAACAGTACTTGTAGATCTACCCAAGAGCCTTTGGAAAAATCAGTGGTGCCTTTTTCACACAGCTTTTATGCCTACATGACAGTACTCATCCCTGTGACCTCTGTAGAGCTGACATATTTGAAGTCATGAAAGATGGACCAGCTAAAGGTCAGGAGTGACATTTGATCTTCCAGCCTACCTGCTGTGGCAATGGTGGCATAGGGATAACAAAAAGGGACTCCCAGCAGTTCCTGCTGGGAGTAATAAAAGCACGTCACTAACATAGAGAACATGATGCAAATTATGAGATCAAGCTGCTGCCTGCAGCGCCTGGAGTAAGTTATAAAATAACTGTCTGGTAAGATAGTTAAGGAATTACTTGATCTAAACAAAATAGTTGGTACTAAAGTAATGAAACAAGAAACAGAAAAATCAGAGCAAGGTAAGCTGAGGACAGATGACTGGAAAGCAGAGGAATGGTAACAGTAACTGGCACCTGATGCTGACAAGGGTTGTCTCTTTTTTAACCTTGGCTGTCGTAGGAACCTCCTATCTTTCTGTTTCCTTAGTGTGAGGATCAGACATCCTTCTAAACCATCTGCTCCTTAAGTGCCTTGTCTCTGTCCTGCTTTGAGCCTAGTTTGAGTGCAGGTTCAAGAATTTGACAGTCCCAGAGTTTGACAACTCAAGAGTTTGACTTTTTTTTTTTAATTATATATTTTCTATGGCACTCCATATATTTTCTTTCATATTTGCTTTTGGTGCTACATGTCTTACAAGAGCAGGAAATGCCCCCACCCACTTTCATTATTCATCATCATGGCTAGGCTTCGCGAACGAAGATTTGGGAAAGGCTCTACCCACGTTTTTTGCAAGCGCGTTGGTGGCTAAAAAGGCCAATATGAGACAGGCATGTCCGGTTGCAAAAGACACAGCAGAAAGACTCCTTGGATGGTATATTCAGCAAGGCTCGATTCTTTCTGCATTGTCTTTTCTCCTCAAGAGTGATCCTGCGCGCTTTCTCAAAAGCATCAGCAGTGTACTTTCCTTATTACTAATTAAAAAAAAAAAAGCGTTATATTAATCACTGAGTTAATTGTACTGCAAACAACAATGAAAATGCTTATCTTTCCCATTCATTTCCACACACTGCAAACTAACTTTCACAGAATTCACTGTGAAGAGCACAGAAGTCAGATAGTCTTCTAGTGAAGAACTTCAATGGCTTTTTTTAGAAGTTAAACCAAGTTTTGTTTATTAACATATTATCAGAAGCCTGTAAGATCTCTCAGAACAGAATGTGCTATATGTGTTTTGAGGTACATTTGGTTTTCAGGGCCTTTTTTTTTCAATAAACATTTCATCTGTTTTCACAACAGGTGGAGTTTGAGGTTCATGACTTCTACTTTGAAAGGAGTTTACCAATCACTGTCCATCTTTCTATCAGAACAACAGATACAAATGCCCCTCGGGTTTCATGGAATACAGGTGAGATCTCTTTTGTTCAGTTTATTTTGCTACAGAATTTATAGCATTTTGTCACAGACATTTGACAAAGCTCTAAAACACGGATTTACATCTGGAGGTTAAGGATCATTAAACTGAAGGGGCATAAATCTGTTCTTTCCCTTTATCCATTTTGGAGGGAACATGTTATAACAACTTGAAAAAGATCTAAGGTTTTAACTGGAATGTAGAATAAAGAAATATGGGAAAATCAGGATTTCTTTATGCAGCATTTTCTTTAAGAATTAACTGTACATAAAACCACTTAAATAGTAAGGACAAATATACGATGGAATAGAAATAGTAGGGTAGCATGGGGGAAAGACTAAGGCTTGTTGGTGTTTAAAGTGGAAGTGTGCAAAAATAAACTGGGAAAAGAGGGCATTACCACCAGCCATTTAAAGCCTGGAAACCTTACAGGGTTAAGCCTAATTCAAACAGATTTATGATGCCTGCACCTTGAAGGGGAGAGGGTCTCCTGTTAGAGAGTGAAAGGTACATTGATATTTAATCATCAAAAGGCAAAGGTGTATCACCAAATGAGTCTTGAAGTTAATACTGGAGAAAGTGCAGATTCCTCACCAAAGAAAGGGAAGGAGCTGAGAGGAAGGCACCTCGTGTCTTCCAGAGAAACCCACCTGAAATGGTGACTTTCACTGCTGTGACCGCAGCCCCTTCACAGCAGGCAGCTCCAGTGAGCCGATGGGTGCCCCTCTTGACTCCCTACACACACCACATTCACACTATTAGACTAGTTACTGGCTCGAACCTGGGTTTTCCATAGCAGAGTCCCAGATATCTGGTTCCTTTATGTAATTCAACTTGGTGCAATAACACAAAACCAGCTCAAGCTGTGTGTCTGTACGGAGGGACCCTGAACAAAGGAATCCCTAGGCTTTTATATCCTCATAGTCTGTGTACTTGTCCCAGTGGTGATATTTGTTCTCGCTTTTTATCGAATCCTGCAGTGTTTCTATGTGACCAGCCACTCCCTGTGCCCTTTGTTAGAGAAAGGGTCTGTGCCCATTCATGGTTCCCTTGCCTGGGGCTCCACCCATTTCTCCCCACCCAGGGCACAATGTGCAGTTCGCACACCAAACCACCTGCATTATGTGCATTGTGCAGCACCAGAATAGATTATTTCTCTGAAAAAGATGCCTTAAAGACAGTTAACTAAGGCAAGTATGTCAGAAGCTGTTATCGGGCTTTTAGCTGGCTTTAAAATCATAGCATCATGGAATCATTAAGGCTGGAAAAGACCTCCAAGATTATCAAGTCCAGCCTTCATCCAAATACCACCATGCCCACTAAACCATATAGCCATGTGCCATGTCTACTTGTTTTTTGAACACTTCCAGGGATGGTGACTCCACCACTTCCCTGGAGAGCCTGTTCCAATGTTTAACTACTCTTTCAATGAAGAAATTTTTCCTAATTTCCAACCCGAACCTGGAATGCCTGTTGCAGGTAGGTGTGTACATGGAATTAAACATTCTGTTTTTTTTCCCTGGCTGTAAACACCTGCAGAAGGGCTAGATGCTGACAGCCTTGAATGTCACAGGTGCTTTGGTGATGTAATGCTCTGCTCTTTGCAGGCCTCAACCTCCTAGAGGGGCAATCCCGACCCATCACATGGCAACACTTCCAAATTGTAGACAATGATGACATCCAAAATGTTCACTTGGTCACTGTTGATGGCTTACAGCATGGGCGGCTCTCAGTGAGAGGTATGTAATTTCAACTCCAGAGACTGGGAACTTATCCTCTATGATAATGCAACAGCTCTGCTCCCTCTGCTGACCACCTTCCCCTGCTACAACCATGCTGGGCATGGGGATTAAAAAAGGAATATTAAAAAATTTGGCATTTAAACCTTTACTTTCCTAGTATATATTTACATTCCAAAGCTGAAATTTTAAAGAAATCAGCTATGCTTTTGAGAAGCATGACAGGTGAAATGCAGTCACTGCATTTTCATTTCTAAGATTTTTGCTTGCAAGATGCTAAAGAATGCCAAGTGATTTTGATTTATTGGTGAATACAGACAACATTTGGAACCAGTTGTTACTTACTGGCAGCTTTAAGGTTTATTTCAAACAATGACAATTAAATTAGACTTCTAATTCATTAGCCTTCTGCCTTATCAGTACTGCTAGTTTTGCTCTGCAGCCCATGAGAGGGCACAGTGCTTGGGAAAATTGTTACGTAACAAAAGGGACTCTGCTCTTCCAAGGTGGGAACATGCTGCCACTGTCAGTGCTGGGTTTTTTTGATAGTTAAACATATTCATGTAAAATGCATAATCTAGAGACATAAGTCAAGTGTTTAAGAAAAGGGGAAGTTGATATTTGGAATTTAGTGGACATAGAAACTACTCAGAAGTACATTTTATCTCAGGAAACGACTGCCAAAGAGTTCATTGTCTGGAAGATCATCCTCCTGTAAAACTACAGACATGAACTGTGTGGTGTCAGCAGTGCTGAGCAGGCTCAGCCCCAGAGGTGGTGTTACAGGGGGACTGTGCAGCCAGCCAGGGGCCGGAGGGTGGCTGCAGGCAGTAGAGCAGTAGACCAGCTGTGCCTGCAGGGCCCATCTCCTGGTGGCAGTCCCACCCTTGCATGCTCAGTCTGACGGTTTCTCAGACTCCCACACACCAGTCAGGGGTGGATATTTCTTCTCCAGTGACTACGCCTTGTTCTCTTTTATACCTCTGCATAGGTATGTGCAGAGGAAACCATCAACACAATTTTTGGCAATTGTCTTTTTTTTTTTTTTTTGTCTAGCAAGCACCAAATGATGTTCAAGCCTTAAAGGAATGCTTGGGTTTTTTTCTTGGGGCCCCGGTGAGATCATACCTTTCAGCACCAGATTGCAGTTCTTGAAAGCTTTAACTTGCCTGAATACTTGTCTGTATGCATAACACATCTAGTGAAGCAGAAGTATAAAATATACAAAATATACAAAAATATAAAGGTATAAAATATACCAAAAAACCCACAAACTTTTTACTTGCAATGAAATGCTGAGTTTAATTATAAAGCATATTCTGTTTGATGCTTAAAATACATGTAAAATGTTCTGATAAGAAAGTAGAGGTTGAAATTGAAGTGGAAACAGTCACACTTAAAAATCCTTGATGTCTCCATCCAAGTTATCTTTAGTGCAATGGACATTTGGAGGACTTTTTCTGCTACCACAGTAGCAAATTCTGCATTTTTAGTAACTAGTCTAGTTTCTACAAACTTGCTTCTGATAGGTGAAGTTATATTTGATTCTTCTAGTTGGAAAGGCAGTGTTTTTCTCTCTCCCCTAATAACATTCATATTGGTAGAAGAATTATCTTCTGGGCTGAACCACACATTTTGGATGCATTTTCTTCCACTGTTTTGACAGGAGGGAAAGGATTCCTGTTCACAGTCTCTGACATCCAGGCTGGAGTTGTTCACTACCATCATGATGACAGTGATTCTACTAAGGACTTCGTGGTATTTAGAATTTTTGATGGCCCCCACAGTATTCGCCACAAACTTCCAATCAATATCCTCCCTAAAGATGACAGCCCTCCATTTCTGATCAGCAATATGGTTATTGAAGTTCATGAGGGACAGACCATCCTGATTCAGGGCTCCATGCTTCATGCTTCTGACATGGATTCCAGTGATGATTACATACTATTCAATATTACCAAGCCATCACAGGCTGGAGAAATCATGAAGAAACCAGGACCAAACATGATAGGTAATGAAACACATCCACAACAGCATGCTCTTCTTTGTCCCCTCCTTTTTTATATACATTACAAGTTACAATCAGACAACTTACTTTGGCTCAGGACAAATCATGGCAAACTTGTACTTCTTTCATTATAGTTTAAAATCACCATCATTAATTAATGTTAGCCTCTGCATGAGGATAACTGTACCTGTGTACACGTACACCTGTGCCACAATTCTTCCACTCTATTTTCCTACAGTACTTTTCTCCTACAGAGAAGCTGGGCTAGTCAGGAGTTAGTTTGCCTGCAAGGATCCATGACAAATTCAGAGCTGATAGATGACGATAATGATGCTAAACGAGGAGAAAGCTCTCCCTCCATGTAACTGAACTCAGAAATTCCTGTGCTAGGCTGTAGAGGCTGCTAGTCCTGCAAATTCTCTTCTGACTTCTGAACAAGGCTTTAGGCCTGTTGGCTGTGTTGCTTCATTTGTTGAGTGATCTCTAAGTGATATAGAAAAGAAGCTGATGATCTTCAAGGAATGTGGAAGACAATGAGAGAATATTTCAAAGTACTTGCCCTAGTTATGTTTAAAGAGAGGACATTGTGCTTCACCAGTTACTTGCACAGCTAATGGATAATTTTAATGTACTTCTAAAATCATGCACTGTTCAATAGAAGATATATTCTTCAATTCTACAGGGTATTCTGTCAACAGTTTTCTTCAGAGGGATCTATTTAATGGAATAATTTATTATCATCATTTGGGAGGAGAAGTATTTGAAGATTCCCTTGAGTTTGTGCTATGTGACAGCCATGATCCTCCCAATCTCTCAGAGCCACAGGTATGAAACTGAAGCATCTTTGGCACTCTCCTGCATTTTTCCTTCCAATGGCTGATGATCTTACATGTTCTGACGGGCTTTCAAATCGAACTGGTATAGATATTTTCAGTTTGCCATCACCATGGTCATCACCACAAACACCATTCTCCAGAGCTATTTCTTGTTCTTGCTTTCCTTGAGTAATTCTTTGCCTGGCGACAGAGAGACAAGTCCATTGCAAAGACTTTTTCCTACACTGCAAAGTGAAATGTTGAAAGCAAATTGTATTTGGAGACAGTAGAAACAAATTAAACACACCTCTTGAAGTCAAATAAGAATAGACTATTTATTTTACCCAAGAGTCCAACATACTGAATTCAACTTTGCATTTAATTTAGAGGGAAACCACTAAGTTTCATAAGCTTTGCATTTAAGTCTTGTATACTTCATTACTCATGTGTTCATGATATGGTATGACAGCCACATCCTATATCTCATATTCCAGTGATCCACTTACTTCTGTGTACATGTTTGTAAACAGCTACTTGGACACTCTCTTATTGAGAGGAATGGCTAGTGATTTTACTGTCTTCCCAATTTCAGGTGATGATGGTGCATGTTATTCCTGTGGATGATCAGCTACCCAGAGAAGCCCCAGACGTGACCCGTCACCTGGTTGTTAAGGAGACTGAGATTGCTCACCTAACTAAGAAACATCTCCACTTCATAGATGTGGAAGAGCAAGACAGGGAGCTCACATACACCATAACCACTTCCCCATTTTTCTCTTGCACCCATGGGTAGGTGCAACCTGATATACCTTTCAGGTGGGCCAGGGCAATGACCCATGTAAGAGGAGCAGCCTCAGTGGCAATAACATGCTAGTGCCTCAGGTACCTCATTTTTTGCTAAAAGGGCAGGCGACAATAGCTGGTTGCAGCTCTCTTGTTGATGATTAAGGGTAAGCTAGAGCCTAAAACAACAGAGTAATACATAGTGTAATAAAAAACCCCAATGCATAGTTTAGCAAGAAATAAGAAGCAGGAAAGCATCTGCAATATTTTCTTTGTTGGATATGCATTTTACACTGTTGTGGGATCCTGTACAGCCTCAAGTACAAGTCACAGCACCTCTTCTAACTGTTAGAATGAGGCTGACCTGTGCCTGCCCCAGACTGAGAAGATGAGGTGCTACAGCTTTTTCAAGAATATATGTTATTACCCTGGCATTGTGAAGGACTCCTGGTCCTGGACTAGGAAGCTGTGGAGCAGAATGGAGGCAGAACAGGTTCTGGGGGCAACTAGGGGTATGGGATGAATAGGTGTAGTAGCAGTTTATGTCAGTGATACTGTAATTTCATTGCAGCATTGGCAACAATTTGCTAAATGAACAGTTTTAAATCCAGACATTGTATGGTTTAAGCTGAAGATCAATGCTTTCAATTTTGACCTCAAGCAACAGAGGATCAGTACGTAGCTGGAGGAGAAGGACATTTAGGCTCTTCCCCTAGTCAGTCAAATAGCCATACAGTTATCCAGTTTGCTGGTCACTGCTGTTGGAAAGCCACGTTACTGGAATCTGGTTCATTTCAGAGTTTATAAGATGTAAGAAAACCAAAAATGATTTATTTTTCTGCTTAAAGATAAATGAAGGTGTGCAAGCAATAAGAATGTGATGAACTAGACTTTCAGGTAGTGTAAATGGTATCTGGGATGTGTAGAGACACACTTGTAGCAATCCCAGAACTTGCTTATAAAGTATGAGATAATTTTACATGACCATCCTGAAAAATACTTCCTGTGGTCAGTTTTCTCTGATAATGTTTGAACGAATAACAAGGATAGAAAAAAGAAAAATGGTTTTCCTTTCAATGCAGTTGGGAGTGGGAAAGTAATTTGAAATTCAAGATTGAGCTAAGTGACTGTTTTTTTCTGTTCTTTGGTATTGCTACCCAGTATGTGACATACATATTTTTGTGTAGCTACTCAGATGCTGGGAAGCTGTTTATGGTGGACACTATCCCCAAATTGGTCAAGGATCCTGCTGCTCTTGCACTGCGGTCATTTACTCAGGTTTGTTATGTTATCTAGTATCATAACCAGTTCTAAACAACGTAAAAAAGTTTCAAGTGTTCAGCTTTTTTTTGACAGGAAAACAAGAGGTGGAAAATGAGCACTATTATCACGAGCTCTGCTTAAGAAGCTCAAAACTTTGTTATTTCAATACCAGCCTTCAAAACAAATTTCTATCATGCTTCAGTCTTGCAATATGTAAACACAACTCTCCTAAAACCAACAGGGGTTGTAGTTGCTTAGGGTAAGCTGAATTTGGCTTCATCTGATGTAAGAGAAAGGAAAAAACCACAAAATTTGGAAATGAGACCTTGAACAGTTTCCTGCTGCTTCTCAGTGTCTCTGCCAACAGATGTGGCACAGTATGGCTGGCTGGAACAGGTGCTTTTCAGGATTTTGTTGTTCAGTTTTCATGCTTCCGTAGTTTGACAAACAAGTATTACTAAAGTGCCCTGTTTTATATCCTGCTGTGTGGTTAAAGTTGCATAATAGTGATCACTGCAGTACCATAATGAGAGCTCTGAGCCTACAAACCCTTAACTGTGTGCCTAATATGCGTGTCTGGATGCAAGATTTTGATAACTATTTTAGCCTCTTTCACTGGCCTGCCCTCACCGAGGGACACAGGACATGCAGTTGCTATTCACACAGGTGAGGGCAAATTCAGCTGCTGGGGGAGATGTTAGCTTTTATGAATTGTTTTTTTAAAGTCACAGTTAGAAAAGGTCCTGGGACCAGTGCTTTTAAAGGGCTTCATCAAGAGGGTAAGGTTATCAACTCTGCTATCACTTATAAACCGTGTCTATATCTTTTGCTATAGGTCAAGTATTTGAACATGTAGTCACCTAATTTGTAGCTAAAGGTGCATTTAATCAAGGTACTGCTGGTAGCAAAATAGTGCAAAGTTTCAGGACTTAATTTTGACTGTTGGAATAACATCTAATCAGGGGATGAGAAAGGTCCTTAATGTCATGAATTATGGATATTGCCATTATCTGCCCTTACATGCACCCCTCTTCTCTTTTTGCAGCATGCTGTGAACTATATGAAAGTTGCCTATATGCCACCGCTGCAGGACATCGGTCCTGAACCTCAGCAAGTCCAGTTTATTTTTTCCATCAGCAATCAGCATGGAGGCACTTTGTATGGAATCTGCTTCAATATTACAATTCTTCCTGTGGACAATCAAGCTCCAGAGGTAAGGTGGTGGTGAAAGGGACTGGGTGAAGGACTTGGGAATTGCTTCATGTCAAAACAGAAATGTAGAGAGATATCCTGATTTGAATGAGATAAAAAATAAATCTTCCATGGGATCAGGTTTTCAGTGTCTTGCACATGGCTTACATTGGGATGGAAGTGGGAGGTGAAGTCTGATGAGTGTGTAGTGTGATATTTTGTGCTAAATAAACTGTGGACTACCTTTGGCATCTCTGTATCTGGTCAAAAACACGTACGTCACATCCTGGTTAGCAAAACTGCATCCCTCTACTTTGTGTTGCTTCTTGCCTATGGAGGGCAGGAGCCTTCATGAATGGGATGAGAACTGGGATACACATGTAATGACCCACTACGGGTAACCTCCTAGGTTTTTCTAACACAGTAGAAAAGAGAATTTGGCATTTTGTTTTTTAAGGTGGCACACATCCTTATATCAGAGCAAATGGGAATTGCCCTGTTCAGTGTAAGTTTGGAGGTGCAATAGAAAAGAGAGCTCAGCATTTCTCCTCCCTGCAGGTTTTGACAAGCCATTTAAGAGTGGAAGAGGGTGGCCTGGCCCATGTTACAGAGGGACACATTCTCATCTCTGATGCGGACACGAAACAGGAGCATCTCCTCCTGCTTCTGCAGAGGCAGCCTCAGCATGGGGTGGTGGAGCTGGATGGCATTCCCATGAATGAAGGCAACAGGCTTTCCTGTGAGGACCTGCATACCCTGGCAGTCAGGTTAGAAGAGTGGTGGCTGTCTTTTGTGTGGCTGAGTCTCAGTCGGATGAGCAAAAGCCTGCGGTGAAGTGGTACAAGGTGCAGAGGCTACAGCTGGCAATGTTCACCATAGCACAGCTCTGGCAGAGCTGTTCCAGGTCAAGATTCCCTGGGACCACAATGTCACCATGGAAATGAGCTGTTGTGTGGCCAGGAAACGGGAGTTAGCACCCATGCCTAATGTAGAGAGGTTTCTCTATAAAACACTGGCCTATGCAGATAAGGAGGCAAATTCTATATTCAGCCATGCTGTTCCTGTGAAGAAGGCAATAGTTGCAAGCTTTTTTCTTTTAAGGAAGTTGCGTGTTTATTAAACTTGCTTAGTTTACAAGAAAACTTGTGTTAACACTGATTAACCTGGAGATTAAAATTTTGCTTCTTTATTTGCAGCAAGAGCAAGACATGATTTTCTGCATGCACGCAGAGTTCTCTGGCTCTATTTCCATTTGTTAGTCAAAGGGGTCACTCACCACAGTGAGAATATAAATGTTTGGTAAACACCTCACAAGCAGCCAGGACATAAGATGACAAAGCCACAGGAAACCTTTTTCCCAACTGATGTATGGTTTACCTTGGGGCTTTTCTTCTTGTAGGAGTCCATAAAAGCCCTCTGGAGATACTCTGATCCAGAATCAGCAGTCTTAGGGACACAGGTAGCAGTTTTTTATACTGTTAGGGATACATATTGTAGAGCATGACCAGAAAGCCTAGCTTCTCTTTTTTTCTGTGAGAAATCTGTGTAGCTCTTTAATTTTTTTTCACAGATATCGTCATGATGGCTCTGAGACTCTCACTGATGATGTTCTCTTTGCAGCCACAGACGGCATCCACTTTGTTGAGTTCATCCTGCAGGTCAAGGTCAGTGCATTGCGTGTTTCTGAAAGCAATTGCCTCTGTAGAGGCAAAGGGTTTAAATCTTGACTTCTGAAAGTCTTTGCATTCCCTTGGAAACTGGAAGATAATGGATGTGTTACACTTCCATTTCAACCCTAGCTTTCAGATTCATGTGGCAAATTTGAGAGGAACTTTGACTTACACTAGCTAAAAGGCATTTGTGCTTACTCTAGCTTGGGTTATTCTATCTGGAATTACTCACTTTGTACTTAAACTATAATTACCTAGTTTGGTTTACTTTTGTCTTTTTATTTTTAATTCCGCTGGTTTCTTTATGTTTATAGAGAAAGCTCAGTGTACTCTGACACTGACACCATACTGTTAGTTTAGGTGGCAAAGTGGTTATATTGAAACAACCGGCTTCCACTGAAGTGAAAAATAAAAAATTCTTAAATTGTTCTTCTGATTAGGTGCTGCCTGTGAATGATGAGCTACCTGTTATGCGAAGAGGCCTTGTTCCTGTGCTCCACTGCCTGGAGGGTGAAGAAGTGGTCATCTCCTCAGAGTACCTTTCTGCTACAGATGCAGACAGTGATGACATGAAACTGATGTTTATGCTGCCTCGCCAGCCCTACCACGGGGTAGTGAGGAAAGCTGGTATTCCTGTGGATCATTTCTCCCAAGCTGATGTCATCGCTGGTTTAATCACATACAAGCACACTAGTGAGTTAAGGACAGAACTACAGTGGAAGGTGGTCAGAGAGGCTTTAGCAAAAAAATCTTAACCTGAATCCATTCCTTTGCACAAGTTCAGCAGGAACTGCTGAAGAAGCACATGTTGTGGCTAGGGAAAAAAGTAAACTGACTTCAGAAGAGGGATGATGATAGACAACTACCAAATGTTTTAATACGTTCTCGAAATCCACATTTCAACTGAAAATTATATTAGAACAAGTACATGAAAGCACCATAATCCTGGAGCATCTCTTTCATTGTTGCTAACAAAATGTCTTGGGCTTTTTGAAAAAAATTATTATTAAGTTAGGTACAAACTAGAGTATTTTTATGTGTTTCATGACAGTAAAAAACCCTTTTGGTACTTCTTACTTGCCTCTCCAATCTAGAAGGATATCTACTTTTGGACAGTTCATAGTCTTTCTGCATCATAAGATAAATGAAGTTCTGATCTTCATGAGAAACACAATGCTAAAAAGGTGTTATTTTGTGGTTTTATTGTTAATACTTTTTTTTAAATTACTCACAGAAATCAAGGGCTAGCTAACTTATTTTCCTATTAATTTTATACTTTCATTAGCATTAAAGGGGTTCTCTTTTCTACATCTCTGATTAACAGCTTTATTTTTTTTCCAAAGGTGCTCATTTTCTGTTGAATTATTCTGTAATTTTGTGTTAGCAGGGAAGATAGATGTGATATTTTCAAGCTTGGCACTCTCTGAAATGAACAGCTGGTATTTGAGAAGGAAGTATTGATTATGGCCACCCACAACAAATTTTTCTCCTGTGTCATAAAGATACCAGGAACTGTATTTCAATGACAGTATTTTGCAGGGGCAATGAAGTTTTACCTTCAAGAGTGTAGCGCTTGTGTTTTTCATTCCCAAACTTCTACACATTAAATGCGCTGCCAGTAGATATCACAAGAGAGTGTGGGAGTCACTGCCTTTCCTTTGCAGGCAGCTTATTAGTAATATCTTGCAGCAATGCAAGACACAGGCTGCCAGAAGTGCTGGAGCCAGAATACTCTGAGTCACAGATGCTTCTTGCAAGGGGGGGCAGTTCCCAGTTGTGTATCAGCCCACATTTTGAAAGTCATTACACACAGACATAATACACAGTTCAGTAACAAATCACAGCCCTTGTTGTAGTCCATTTTGCAGGGATTAGAGGCACATAGGAATACATGCACTACTTGGCATACAAAAAAGTTTTCTTCTGGAAGAGTATGGGTATTACCATTTGTCATAGAGAGAGCATGTATATAAAAGAAAGATTTTCCTACATTCTTCAAGAAGGAATGCAGAAAAGGCTCTTTTTCTGCACAATGTATATTTTGCACGTGCCTTAGAGCCCAAAGAACATAATCATGAGAACTATTAGCCATTTTACAACAATGTCATATCATAACATTGCAATAATAAATTTATAACTATTTGTAATAAGAATACTTATTCTCTTTTCTACACTGTCTTACTTTAGAATAGAAGTGAGCTGGTTAAAATTAATTACAAACAACAAACCAAATCCCTAAACAAACAGCACCCCCACCAGGTAGAATTAAGAATTCCTGTAATTTTGCTCTTGCTTTCTTTTTTTTCTGACTTTGAATACTGAAGACTGTCCTTTCAGGATAAGGATTATTCTTCATGGACTTTCAGTAAAACATTTCTTCTAAACCTCAGTATTTTTTTTCAGGTGGGGAGATTGGCCTGACTCCTTCCATTGAGATCTTAACCTTCATTGTCTCTGATGGTGAAGCTGGCCCAGATGTGAAAGACTGCTGTTATGATGGACCTCTTCCTCCTCCAGATTCACCTCATGATCCATTTCCTGTGTATGACCTTAACATCACTGTACTTCCAGTGGACAGCCAGCCTCCATCTATTGCAACTGGTGAAAAGCTTCCTCTTACTATGGCATTATAAAGTGGGCTACGCAGTACTGTAATGACTAAAGATTCAGGGTAGTTTTTTGTTCTTTGCTTTTTAGCATTAGAAAGAGTCAGTTGACATCAGCATATAAAAGTTTTGGATCAGAATTTTTTCCGTCTTTTTTTTTTTCTTTTGCTAGTGCAGTGCAACCACCCAGTTCAACTGCCAGTGTGAGAATAACTGCTCGTTGCTCTTCAGCTGTATATTTAAATCATGTGGTTAGAGATGAGAGCGCTTGGATCTGCTCCCCTCCATCTCTACATGCCCATTACTGCATATATAAGCTATGCCTAGGTAAAAGTGATCAATATCTTGTCCGTGAACTGAATTCAGGGTCCAGCAATTGTCAGGCTTATACAGTGCAAAAGCATAAACATAAATATCTATCTACCTTTGCATGTAAAGTATATAACAGAAATTTGGGCCTTATATGAAGGGAGAGAATCATTATTACCTATATTACCTATATTTAATTCCTTTAGTGAATAAAGACAAAGATAGGCTGTATATTAATAGACGTGAAGCTACACTTTCACTAGGACTCTTCAGAATAGAAAAAAAACAGTTAAAATGGAAATAGAGTTGATAATATACATTTAGTCCAACAACAGCCCATTGTGTGAAATCTCCATTGATTTCCTGGGCTTATTATGAGGTCTGTGGTATACATATTAAAGGTATGTTTGCCTTATGTTTGTGTTTTTCAATGTCATTTGTTTGTAAGCATATATTGTAAGGTATATATTCATGAGCATATATTTGTAAGGTATATATTATGTATCTCAGAGAATATTTAAGCATATCTATAAGTAGTTTTGTAACTTGCAGGCTCTCACCCAAGTAGTGTTCTGGAAATGAAGCATTGTCCCAGCAGGGAAATTAAGCAGTGATGCATGAAAAATTGTTCATTATGAGCAATTCTTAACAGGTCTCATGTAATTAATGCTCTGACAAACAGAGGTAACTGCTGATTTTGAGCAGTATATAAACCATACCTAATAACTTAACAGTAAAATGATTTCATGATTCCCTTCTTCTCTACTTCTGTGATAGCAAGAGCAGAGTTGTCGGCGAAAGCAGAGAAAAAGACTCTAAACCAAAACCCTCCAGTAACTAAGCATTTGTTGTATTTCCCCCCTTAGTTATTATTTCCACTCTTGTTAACAAAAACAACAGTAAAATGAGCTAAATTAGCAATAATGAGTATCATATTGTTTGTGTGCAGGTGCAAGTTTTGTGGTGGAGGAGGGCTCCTCGGCAGCCCTTACAACCAACCACTTGTTTGCCACTGACCCTGACACCACTGCAGATGACTTAGAGTTTGTGTTGGTTTCTCCTCCCCAGTTTGGTTACATTGAAAATATACTGCCTTCTCCTGGGTTTGAGAAGAGCAACATCGGAATAAGTATAGGTAAGTCTTAACAATTTGTGGTAATCAAGCAGATGGAATACAGAGGGCTCGTGGAGGGCTGTGCTGTGGGCTCTGGTGGTGCAGCTGCAGGTGTGGGCATTAATATGGGCTTATTTAGGGAAGCAGGTGCTGGCAAATGAAGAGCAGTGGGACTGCGTGGGTGGAGTTCAAAGGGAGACTGCAGCCCTGCAAATGTGAAAAATTGGCTCTTGAAGTAAACAACCCAAGCCTTGTTTTATGCATTCCAGCTGCAGTCTATTAGAAGTGGCAATATAACACATTAATCTGCTCTCCCTGCCTCTCACTTCACTCCCCCATGAAAATCTCCCACATGTTCCTTCACCAATACATTTATCATTTAAGTGTAGTAAACCAGGTCTCACATGAGTTTCCAAGGCAAAGTTACAAAGGTGAGAGACGGTGGTTGACTTGGGTCTCTTCCCTTGTCCGCTTTCAAAAAACGTTTCACTATCAGCAGAACGGATTGTGCCATGCTTTGTAATGCTACCAGCTTTTACCGGTTTCTTGGGCTGGAAACCTGTAATCACTGAGCCTTTTGATTCCCCATTTTCCTCATCTGTCGGTCAAATAGCAGTGTAATGAGAGTCATACAATCATAGAATCATTTAGCTTCGAAAAGACCATCAGGTCCAACCATTAACCTAGCACTGTCAAGGAATCATGGACCTTAGACCTTTTCCTACCTGTTATTTTGAGTTGTTTTTATGTGGGCTCGGTTTTGCAGATGAAACTGAGAAGTATGAAGATGTACAGTCCCACCAGAAGCAGAATGATGTATTTTTGTTTTGGGGAGGGGCATGTGTCCTGCAGTGTAACTAACTCTTAGAGCCAAAAAACGACTGAGAACTTATCCAAGCTATTTATTCTTTGAAAAAGGACAGTTTCAAAGTTTTTTTATGATATATATGCCTAGAGGGCAGGAGAAGATTGTACTAACTCATTTTCTTTTTAAAATCTCTAGCTTCATTTCAGCTTAAGCACCTGAAAACCATGAATATAAACTATGTACAAGCCAGGCACATGCGAATGGAGCCAACAGAGGACAAGTTTGTACTTTATGTCACTGATGGGTTGCATCGCTCAGCAGAGACTCCATTTTTTGTGCTGATCACCCCAACCAATGACGAAGTCCCAGAATTCATAGCCAGGAATATTACTGTAAGGAAATAAGCAAAATGCCCGTCATAGAATTATTTTAAACAGAAAAGACTCTTTAATATCAATAAGAGCATTGTCCTAACTCCTGTTCCTCTGCAACTTTCCCCTTCTTTGTGTAGTCAGCCTAGTTCAGGAAACAGCCCAGTTCAATCCTATGTAAACCTGCTTGACAGAGCTTCAGTGGGATAGAAGCAGTTCATAGCTCTTTTTGAAAACCTGCAGTTAAGTAAAAGAAAAGGTTCAAATCTTTAAACAAATAAGTCATCTAGAAAACAGAAATATCTTTATGCTTCTTATGGTTTCTCAAGAGCTTTTACAATTTTTCTACAGAGTATTTTTTTGTTCCTCTCTGAAGACTGTTTTTCATATAAATAACTCGGTGAGCACCATGCTAGGGCAGTGTTAGCTAATCTTACTGTAAAGTAAAAAGTGCATGTATATGTATAAATTTACATGCATCTGTATTTTTAGATACATTTATGTATTTAAAGGCTTTCTCCTTTGTGCATTTCTGAGTGCTTGATTTTACACTGACTTATCTAACATCTTTTCATTTAATTGGGGCAGATATGAACTCCTTATCTCAACTTCTCTTTTCATCACTGTAGCCATTTACTTCTCTATGTTTCTTAAACTGGTTGAAATCAGTAGCCAGGTTAAAAAGCTACGGGGAAAGGGGTGCAGGAAACAAAGAGATACACTTGCCCCTACTTAGGAAATCATGATGAAATTCTATTATTTCCTTTTATGTAAAAGGACTGGATATTTTTTCTTTCACGTTCAGGTTCAAGAAGGGGAGATGAAAGAGCTGGATCTGTCTGTTCTCAATGCAGTTGACCTGGATGTACCTCAAGACCATTTGGTATTTAGGGTTGTGCAGAGGCCCTGGTACGGATTCCTTATTAATGGAATTCACGGCAATGATATTTTACACTATAAACAGTTAATTAACCACAATCACCACAGCCATGGGTTGCTTGTTCATGACTTTTCCATGGAGCTACTGAAGAATGGTAGGTGCAGCATTCTTCTGACATTGGTCTTTAATTCCTTTAATGAGGCAAGTGGCACACAAAGAAACCTTCATCACTTATTTGTTCACTTGCCTTATGTATTTTCAAGACAGTGTTTGGTAATGGAAGTTGAAATATTTAATGCTATTGTTATCTGTTGTTTCTAGGATCTATCAATAAAGTCATCCTGAGAGACCTATGTGTCATAAAGGATAGTAATATGCCTTGGAAAAAAAAAGGAATAATGTAACGTATCATCAAGCAGATTTCTAAATGTTTGACAGCACCTAAAACAGAGACAGCAAACAGAGACACATTAACTGATCATGGGGTTAAGTATTTCTCTAAGTGATCACAGAATCGTAGAATCATTGAACAGTTTGGGTTGGAAGGGACCTTTAAGGAGCACCTAGTCCACATACCCTGCCATCTTCCACTAAACCAAGTTGCCCAAAGCCCTGTTCAACATGACCTTGAACACTTCCAGGGACATGGCCTCCACAACTAATCTAGACAAACTGTTCCAGTGTCTCACCACCCTTATTTTTAATCCTTTTTTTCTTATGTCCAACCTAATCCTACCTCCTTTCAGTTTAAAACTCGTGCCCATTTTGTCACTACAGGCATTGGTAAAAAATCTCTCTTTATGTTTCCTATAAGCCTCCTTTAGATATTGAAAGGTTGTGATATACCTCCATATGTCTAACAATAAAGGTGTGAACTGGGGCTCTATAGCTTATCATGATCAGTCAACCTGCTTTGAAGCCGCAAATCTCTTTCTAGTACATGTAATCAAAAAGTCTATTTAACACTGCCAAGAATATAATAGATTCTTCACTAAATAGACTGTGGCTATTTAGTGAAATGTGGAATGTATCAATATAAAGAAAGACATGAACTCAATACTGCCACTCAAGTTTCAGTTCAGCCCTCAAAAAAAGGAGGAAAGATTTTTTTGTCTCTGCCTGTCTAATATGAACATTGAGAAATATCAAGAGTCCACCCCAAATTCCTCAGCCTTCCCAAGTCCTGGTTTTGACTCTCTTCCTTAGCTGTTCTCTCCCTTTTGCTGTCCACAATGGTGAACAAGCCACCTCCAGCTCAGAACTTCTGATTGTACATGGTCATAGACACAAGTTCAGCTGTCCTTCCCAATGCTTCCTTAAAGCTTTCTGAGGATTATTTAGAGCACAGAAAAGTGTTACCTGACAATCTCACTCTCTCTATGGTCAAAGTTATTTGGAATGTGGAGAAGAGAAGAATGTGCCTTTTTCAGATTGACTGAGACCCCTTTTGGAAGAGAGTTACTCCTTACTTAGGTCAGACTGGTGACTTTGACTCAATAGTATGTTGTTAGATTAATTAACAGCAGTGGCTTACCAAAATTCTGGTAGCTGAAAGCAAGTTTACTTTGACCAGGGCATAGGGGAGGGGGATAGAAGAAGAGTGATGGAAGCAGAGTGAAATGATGTGACATATTTTGCAGGAGTCAGATTTAGTTGTTCTTTCTCTCTCTCTCTCTCTGTGTGTCTCTCCCTCTCTTTCTCTCTTCTTTTTCTCCCCCTTCCCAACCCATATAGGAATGAAGCTGATGTACATGCATGACAACTCTGAAAACCTCACTGACAGCTTTAAAATCCAGCTATCAGATGGAAAACATAAAGTCCTCAGAACCATTACAGTAAAGGTCATTCCAGTTAATGATGAGAAACCATTGCTGAGCAAGTAAGTCACATGTTCCTGTCTCTGACAGAGGAATGTGTTCAGACAAAATTATGGAAAAGCCATCAAAACAGCAAATCATAGAATTCTTAAGGTCAGAATAGACCTTTAAGATCACCAAGTTCAACTGTTAACTAGCACCCCACCATGTCCACCATTAAACCATGTCCTTGGTGACTGATTGCGAGAAGAAGCCATAACTAGTCACAGGCTGATGCCAATCTATGTCTTTATCAGCCTGTTTAAAAAAAAAAGAAATTAATGAAAGTATAGCATGCCTTAATGTTGATCAATATTAAATGGAGTGAAAAAAAAAAAAGGAGTGGTCGTGGGGGAACATGCTTGTTGCATCTTTCACAAGTTGCTTCAAAATATTTGCCAGACACCCCTGATCTTCATGCACTTCTGCTGAACCTTGACCACCATGGTACTGTATTCCCTTTCCCTGAGACAAACACCTGCCTAAAATGCCTCTCTGAAAGCAACTCTGGATTTTGGCATGAGAGAATCCACAAAGTTGATGCATGGGAAAGGCTTTCAGATTAATGATTCTCTTCTTCTATATATTCTAAAGCTCAACCATAATCCAACTTCCCTTATGCTTCAAAACTAAGGGTCATAAATGAATTAGACGTGATCAGAAATTGCCTGGCAGATCATTTGTAGATGGGCAGCTGGCTTCAAGAGAGCCAAACCTCCTGGACATTTTAAAAAGGAGCTCATCTCTCGGGATCCCCATTTTTTTAACTGATAACTTGTCACAGAGCATCAGGGCCTCCATCCTTGTGACTGTTTTCCAGCCCCAGACAGGCAGATGGGAAGCTTAGAGCCCAAAGGTGTCAGGGGTATAGGTCTGAACCTCTGATGTTTGCATTTCAGAAACAACTTGCAGCCTGTTAAGCAGGCTGACGCTAAAGTGGAAATTTCTGATCCTTCATAATATTTGGCCTATTTTCAGATCAGACTTCTATTTCCCATTGAAAAGAATTTTTTATGTTTTGTTTACCATGTAGAGCTTCCTGCAATAACAAATGTTAGTTTTTTAGTTGAAAGATTATCAGTGACCACATAATGCTAACAAGAGAACATCCATTTTTTTATTAGAATAAAGAGTATAGTTTATGTATTCATATATCATGTACTGATAATTACTGATAATTGTCTATTTGTTCCTCACGTGCTATAGACTGATGTCATTTTCCACCCTTTCTCTCTGAAAGAAGATGATGAAGTGCAAGAAGTCGAGTGTTTTTAGCTTTGCCCAGCTAGATCCAGAAACTGTTGCTGCCTTGTCTGGCGATGTTAGGTCTCACCATTTGCCATTTCTATGGTGAACAGTAGCACAGAGTGAGCCATCTACTCGCAAAATAGCTATTTCTTTATGAAGTTACTGCCTCTTGCCTGTTACTCTTCCACTGAGATGAGGTATGCTGCCAGTAGTTAAGCAGTAAGTGCTTTAAGGAAACATTCAGTTTGGCACTGAAGTGGTTTAGCTGCCACATTCGGTCACCACATCTTTACTGTGGGGCGCAAACTTCCTTAAGCTACCACAGTGTTTTCTAGGTGACCATTTGACAATACCTGTAAACTTTTTCTCACCTTTTGATCTGGGAGCCCTTTCCACCTCAGGGATTTTCAGTTCTCATCTCCATTAGTTACAGACTGAAGAACTTGGGATGGGATGTTTTTGGCTGGCAAACAGTGCCTCTTATTCACAGTGATTGCCAGATGCTCAATTTGTCACCTCTTGGCTTGCATCCTAAAGCAGGGAGTGCCCTTGGGGAATTTAAAGCTTTCACACATTCCCTTGAGCACTTCTTCTCAAGATGAGATGTGGGTGCTAGAAGGAGCATACAGAAGAAGCCAGTTAGACCTTTGTTGTGTCTCTTATAAGTAAAGGTGAACAGTGAAATACTACTTATTTGAACGACAGTCTTTTCCCTAGTGAACAGTAGAGCCAATATTGCTGTGGTCTGTAGTAGCAGTAATGTATAAAGCAGCCTATTTGTTTACATTGTCCTCTTCTTACAAATTGTATGACAGTAAACAGTAGGGGAATAAGACAGACGTAGTAAATCCCAGTTTGTTGTAGGTGTCTGCTTTGTTGTTTTTCACCATTGTAAGGAGAAGCTTGCCTACACTGCTTTTTTTTTCTCTTTTGAGCTGAAATAGGCACAACCCCCTTCTATTCTTTCCACAGTTGTCATTTCTGTCAGCATCTGGGTAATCCATATTCCTGGCAGAGAAATTACATGTTGAAAAGGTTCCTTTTATTGCATCAATACATGACTTTTAATTTTTGCAGGAAGAATGATATAGAGGTGAATATAGGTGAAACTCGAATAATTTCTAGTGCTGTTCTGTCAGCGGAAGATAAAGATACCCCCAGGGAGAGAATTTACTACTTATTTGAAAGACTTCCAGAAAATGGTCAGCTTCAGCTCAAGGTTAGTCTTTGTACTTCAACAAAAAGCAGGCATGCAAAAGAACTCTTTCTTTTTAGGCTAGAATGAAGTTCATCTTCCTTTTCTCCCAAATGTCTGTCATATTTTGATGTAGACAGCTGTGGCCAGTTTGATTGTTGAAGGAGCATTTAAATCAAAGAATGATGCTGTCCCAGGGGCTTTGACACTAAAAGCCCAGATCTTCAACAGGAGGAGAGTGAAAAGCATGGCAGATCATCTGAGGTGACAGTGGAGAGAGATGCTGGGATAATCAGCCCACTAAGTGGAAAATCAAGCATCAAAGCTGGGAGAGGGCAGGGGGGAAAGTCCTTGATAAAAACCAAATCAAAATAAACCATTACTTCAGTGTTCAGAAAGCACAGAGGGAGTTGTATGCGGAAGAGTGAGTAATAACTCATGAGTTAGAAGAAGAGTATGAGAGGAAGAAAGGGAAAAAGAAGATGGAAAGGGTATAGCAAGAGGAAAGGCAAAAAATAAGATTAGAAATGGAAGGAGAGAGGATCATCTACTGACTGAAGAGAAGCCAGAGGAACCGAGATTGAAAAAAATGCCTCTTTTAAATTGCATGCATATATAAAAGAAAAAAAATCCACTTCTAAAACCCCTGAAATACTTGGAAAGTATTATGATGCTGGATCCCTACATGGATCTGTGGATCACACAAGACTTGTGAATTAAAGGGGTCCCACATACTGAGGCAAGAGGCAGCTACTAACTGGAGTCTGTCAGTTTGAACATGTAGGGTACACGCATATATCTGAGCTCTCTGTCCTTGATAACCTTTGCTCCAAAGCTAGTAATGCTGTTCCTGCAGACTAAATGTCAACTACGTGGATCAGTCCAACTTAGTATGACACTTTTTCCAGAAAAGCAGGAAATTTTATAGGATAGTTAATTTTTTTTGCAGCTGAGGACCTCTGGGATTCTAAATTTCTGCGCTTCCCTGAAGTTCCTCACAGGTTCATTTCTGACATCCTTTCAGGGATGATTTCTAGAACTAAGAGCAGCTTTGTGAAATTAAGAAATAGAAAACATAAGCTGAGTCAGGGACCATTTCATTTTCATCTTGTTGGTGTATTAATGAGAAGTGTGCAGAAATTTATTTCCTATAGTAAAAGTGCCTAAACTCTGTATTACTCTGTTTTATTAATGATCACTGTATTTTCTCCAGCCTTATAGCTGCTTGGAAACAACTCCAGCTATTTGCTACCCTTCAAAACATACTATGAGGAAAGAGTCTATAGCTTAGAAGTGAAGCCAAGTAGCTGCCACTAACAGTCTACATAACTACAAAGAAACACAATTAACTGGGGAGGATGCCTGGTAAACTATCTATTTAATGAAGGATGTTTATTCTTTCCAGGTAGGACAAGGCTGGGTGACTCTCCGAACTGGAATGACATGTACTCAGGAAGAGCTGGATATGAACCTTGTGAGATATGTCCATACAGGAGCTGTAGGGTCCAAGAACCAAGACAGCTTCACATTTTACCTCTGGGATGGCTACAACAGATCCCCAGCTGTGGACTTCTACATAAATGTCAAGGACACGGAAAAGGGTAAAAATCTACCAGAGTTTTACAGTGCCTGTTTCTGAAACAAAGATATTTGAGTACACATTCTGATCCTTTCCTGAGCACTATATAGGCCCCTGGCAAGTCTCTCTGCAGATTCTGTAAGTCTAACTGCTTGGATTTCACTGCTGGCCAGAGCCTTGATGTTCCTGCTGGTGAAGAAGTGGTCCTGGGATTTGAAAAGGCACTGCTGATGGCAACGTGTTGCACCTTGCCTCCAAGGACTCCCAGCTACTTTTGAAATTGAGCTGAAAATACCCTTTAGAAAATAGCTTTATGTCTGAGTAAATCAAAGCAAAGAAAAATGACAAGAATGTAAAAGGGTAGGCAAAAGACTGTTCAGAAACAGTTCTGTCTCCCAGACAGATAGACAGAGCTCTGTCTTCTTCTCTCTCTTTAGTCTATAGTCTTATGGTCTCTCTTCTTTTATTGCATCCCTATTAGAAACCTAAAGGTTAACCTGACACTGCTAAGACTGGAAGAATGGTCAAAAGAGGTTGTGCAGTTTGCCTTGGCAGTTTTCAATGGGATAAAGCCCCAAGCAATGTGGTTATGGCTGGTCTCACAGCTGACCCTGCTTTGAGCAGAAGGTTGGACTAAAGACATCTTTAAGTCCCTTTCAGGCTGAATTTCTCTATAATCCTACAGTCCTGTGATTTTTCTACTGGTGATGGCTTACCTGTGGCTAAATAATGCACAAGATATCAACAAGTTCATTATGACAATTTTAGTGTTGCTTTGTCCATCCTGCAGGAGACATTGCAGTTTTTATGAAACTCCTCAGAGTGCCAAAAGGAGATCGTGGCTACATTACAACCGATGTCCTCCTTGCACTGGACGGGACTGACAAGCCAGAAGAGCTCCTTTATGTGATAACCTCCCCACCCCAGTATGGACAAATAGAATATGTCAGCTATCCTGGCATCCCCATTACAAATTTCAGTCAAATGGATGTAGCACGACAGATTGTCTGCTATGTTCACAGCACAAAGGCAGCTGTTCTTGAAGATACATTCAGGTAAGGTATATGACCCTATCCCCCAAACTCTTCCCCTTGAATTTTTGGGGATATTTAAAAATTTTGCACAAAACAAACAAACAAAAAACCCAAACCAAATTATTAAAAAGAGCTGGAATATCTATGTGAATTGTCAATATTTATATAGCAAATATACTGCTTATAAAATAAGCAGTTGTGACTGCTTTGGTAAAAAATGCATTTTGTCATTAATGCTGAAAACATAGCCAGAGCCATATTTACTCAATTATACTAGCTTCAACATTATTACAGCATTCAGACTACACAGCTGTTAAGATTTAAGTGGGAGAGAAAGACTAAGAATGTACTTTGTGGAATTTTCCTTTGGTTTCTTGCCACAGCTGGATGCTGTAAAACTGATCCATTCAGGTATTAAATAACAGCTTCCTTGTCTATTTTTATTTATCATATTCATTAAGTTCTGGGCTTTTTGAATTCATAAGTAGTTCTTGAACATAATGAAAACCAGTCCTCCTAATCTATTTTGACACCACAATAGCTCAGAAATTCATGTAGACATTTGAATTCTTGGGGTAAACCCATTAGGTTTACCTATAGGCCCAGTTGAGCAACCTAATGATATTCAAGTTTATTTTCATCTGGTTCTGAAACCTTTCCCTGAGAACAGTTTATTCTAGATGCATTCCTAAAGTATTTCCTTATTCTTAAATTAACCTCCCTTGCTTATAAAGTGGAATGATGTAATGAGTTATCATCACATAAAGAGTAGATGTATTGCTGTTCAAAGTCTTGCAGACAGCTTTGTAAAAGAGATCAATTTCAGGGTAAAAAAGAGCTCAGAAATAAGGATAATATTTCTAAAGGAAGAATGCTTCTTGCATTGGTAATTTTCTCTGAAAATAGCTTTTGACAGAAAATGGACTTACTGTGAAATTTGAAATTAGGAGTTTATTGTTTTTCATTTGTAACTAAGCAAAATGAAAGATTTAGCTCCTAAGAGCTGCAATTCAGAAAAGACCCTTTTTTTACACACTCTTTAATTGATAGATTCCTGATCTGAATGTCTTTTTCTGTGATACATGATGAAGATTCAAAAACATGCTGCATCATCCAGTTAGAGAGCTTTTTTGCAGGGAAGTCAAGCAAGCGGGGCCTGGACACATCAAATAAACCTCCCTATGACACTGGGACAGCTCAGGTGACATTATCTGTAGTTAAAGCAAAAGTAAATTTGAAACTTTCCTCAAATCAAACAATTAAGACTATCCCTTCCACTAAATTCAATGCGGTAGAAGTTCTAGTTAGGAGATTTGTCTGATCCACTTGTACTCACAGCAGAAGTAGTGAACAATTTTTCCCAGGTTTTATGTTTCTTGATTGTGAAACACTTTGACCAAAACCAGAATCAGCTTAGGCAAGTAAGGTCGCAGTCATGCCGACCCTAGTTTGGGCAGTGTAGTAGTGGCTTGTGTGGCTTGTGTTGGTATGACTTCCATATCACACTAATGGAAGCAGATCAAAAAATTCTAGGAATGTGGATAAACCCAATGTTTAGGCCAATCACTAAGAACCAAACTAGAAAGTCAGCCTTATAAAAGTAAGGTTATGATGTTTTAATAAATATTGACATTTGATAACTATTGATATTTGATAACTATTTTAATCACAATAATTACGTTTCTTGAACATTTGGAAAGACATTTGGTTTTGTGTAGACATGGAAATATTCTGGCAGAATATTATTATTATTGTTATTATTATTATTGTTATTATTATTTCAACATGGAATGGTTACATTAATTATATGGGTAATTATGGCAGGAAGAGGAATTAACTGACCAGATTTTTACTTCCCACTAAAGTGCTTACTTCAGACATAAATTTACCTGTATTGTTTGGTGCTGCTGGCCTGGAAGAAAGATTTGGCAGTGCTTGTTTGGACAGACGACTTCAAGTGATTAGCAATCTGACATCAGATGCTGGCAGCAGGATACTAAAAGCACATGCTAATGTTCTCCATTTTGACATGCTGGCTCGATTTTGTAATGAGTTGGCACTATTTATGATTCCATTTTTATCTTTTAAATACCATGACAGATGGTAGGTCCTCTAGCCAACTCCATTGCCATCAAACTGCAGAAAGCATGAAATGTTGGTAGGGGTGAAATCAAACCATGCAACATGTCCTCCAAACTGGGCCTGGGAGTTGTCCCCTAAATTTCATCAGAATGAGGAGAATACTGGCTGCTCTCCATTCCTGAGGAAATAATGAAGCAGACATGAACCAGAAATAAACAACCAATATCTCCCAAAGTGCACAAAAAGGTCATCTTGGGCACAGGCAGTTTCATCACCTGTGAAACTGAATGGTGAATGAAATTTGCATTGTAAATTTCAGTCTGATGTATATAACCAGGAGGTTTGTTCCTACCTGGTATTCTGTAGAAGACTGGATGAATCTTCAGTTATGTGAACTTATCTAAATCTTTCACTTAAATATTTTTGAGACATCATCCAAATGATTTTACAGCCATCAAAAGAATGAGAGGAAACTGACTTCTGCTTCAATCTTTCATATTTTTTGAGAGAAGGTTTAAGGTATTGACTAAAGGTGTTTTACCCATTTTTTTCACCTTAGCATAGTATTTATCATCATTATTCTAGTTTTGTGTTTGATTTCAGATAGCTTACTAATAGCACAACCCCTCTCCCATTGGCACAATAGCATTAGGTCAGTGCAGACAGATGTCTCTAGGTTCCCAGCTGGGAATACCATCCTCAGTAAACATATTTCTAACTGCTATATAGTCCCTGGTCTGCCTATAGTCATTCCCATCTGTTTCATGGCACACTGCCAGTTGACAAGTTGATCAAGCCCTAATCATCCAGCGTTGGTGAAGGCAGTGAGGAGTTTTAGATGGACAGTCTGTGTCACACAGTAAGCTGCACCTTGACCTACTGAAAGTCACTCACATTTGAGGCACGAAACAATAGACCAGGTGTTTACCCTGTAATTTTTTTAAATACATCTTCAAGGTCTGCAGTCAAGAGAACAAGAGGAAACAGATAATCTACCTAAACGTTAGCCAGTCTCCATTTCCCTTATGTATGGTAGAAGAGTCCTAGGTGGAAAGGAGCCAGCCAGGCTGGCCCTCATACAGTCTGAAACAACTGTCCCACTCTACCACAAGCAAATTTCTTTGCAAAGCAGTCTCTGTTTTGGATCAGGCAGAACACAAACCTGTGTGAAAACCACTTTCCAAAATCGTTTTGCATGTACTGTGCAGCATAATCACTGACATTTATGTAGAAAGACAGGTAACTCATGCATACTGTTTGTTGATGGAACAGGTAGGATCGTGAGATATTTGCAAAGCCATTTTTAGTTTCATATACCCTCAAAAGTTTTTTCTATAGGCATGACAATGTTCCATGTAATTCCTTTCAGAAAAAATACTTAATTAATGGTCTTGACAATGAAATCTAGGATGAATTTTGAAGGCTAAAAGATTGGTTTTCTCCTTATTTTTATCCACCACTAAATTTGATAATAAATTTCTGCAGACCATGCTGTCAGTTGTATGGCAAAAGCCCATACCCAGCTGGTAGGCTTCTGTTGTGGTTTAATCCCAGCCGGCAAAGAAGCCCCGTGCAGCTGCTTGCTCACTCCCCGCCTGGTAGGATGGAGGAGAGAATTGGAAGAATGAAAGTGAGAAAACTCCTGGGTTGAGATAAAGACTATTTAATAAGTAAAGTGAAAGCTGCACACCGAAGCAAAACAAACCAAGGAATTCATTCACTTCCCATGAGCAGGCAGGTGTTCAGCCATCCCCAGGAAAGCAAGAGTTCCATCATGCATAACAATGACTTGGGAAGACAAATGCCACCACTCCAAACGTCTCCCCATTCCTTCTTCTTCCCTCAGCTCTTTACACTAAGCAAGACACCATATGGTCTGGGGATATCCTTTGGGTCAGTTGAGGTCAGCTGTCCTGGCTGTGTCCCCTCCCAACTGCTTGTGCACCCCCAGCTTACTCAGTGGTAGGGCAGTGAGTAAAGACCTTGAGGCTGTGTAAGTGCTTCTCATCAGTAACAAAAACAAAACATCCTTATGTTATCAACACTATTTCCAGCACAAATCAAAACCACAGCCCTACAGTAGTGACTATGAAGAAAATTAACCAGCACAGCTTCCAACAGATTTTCTCTCCAGCCTTTGGCACCTTTACCTTTTCTCTTCTTTTTGAAAGGAAATCCAACTGTAGAGCATAACCAAATCTTTAGTATATCTAAAGAAACATTACTTCTTGACAGAAACAAGAAACTATGTTGATATTAATAGAAATTCCCAGCACAGAACCAGAATTTTGCAGATATGACCCTTTGATAAATATGTGGTATGGGTATCTACATTTTTAAAACTACCCTAGCAACTTGTACAGTTCTGCCCAATACCTTAGTATTTTAGTGAAACCTTACTTGAGTTTTGTAAAGAAATATAAATAGTTCCTCTGAATATACAGAAATTTACAGATGCGGTTAGTGCCTAAACAAACCCGTAAAGTGGGATGAGGATGAATCTTTCTCCAGTTTGGTTTTTCAAATAATTTTGGGCTCTTGGGTAGAAAAGATTTGTAACAGTGACCAGAAAAAAAACCAAAAACCTAAACAAACCAAAAATGGACCCTTGTCCAGGCAGATCTTGCACTTTACTTACCTCTTTTTATATGTTGTAGACAAAGCCAACACTTTCATTGGCAGGTGCTACTGCCAGGTAACCAAGTGAAGATATATTTAAGGATGTGTAAAATGTGTATTTATGCCAGAGGCTACAATAAGTCCCCCAGCCAGCCCATCATTTTAGTTCTGTTCCATCTGTATCTGAGCTAGAAGATTAGATCAGCTCTGTTATGACTGTTTATCCTCAAAGACATTCCTCTGGCAAGTACTGAGGTGCATTATAACTCTTGTCAAATACCTGGCCATCTACTTTTACTTTTTAAAGTTTTACATCTACTCCATCCACTGTCTGGGTTTGAGCTCAGCCCAGCTCTACCACTTTTGCAGTATCAACACAAGCAAGTCCTGTAGTAAAGGTCTGCATTATCATTTCATTTCAGTACAAAGTGAATCAAGAACAGATGCTGAAGACTATCTTGCCTCTCTTTGCCAGATTCACCATCAGCAATGGACTGAGGACTAAGAATGGGACATTCATAATCTCCTTGGAGGCACTTGACCAAGCTTTGCCCACACTATCTAGGAACATGGGGTTAAGAACAATGGAAGGTGCTATGGCACTTATCTCTCCTGATGTCCTACAGCTTTCAGACCCAGACACTGCCAAAGAAAACCTTACCTTCCTCTTGGCTCAGCTCCCCCAATATGGTCACCTCTATTACCGTGGGGCTGTGCTACTGCAGTACAATTTCACACAGCGAGATGTGGACAACAGGGATGTTGCATACAAGCACCAAGGTGGGGATTCCCAGATGGACAGATTTACATTTGTTGCCACAGATAGGACCAATCAAGGCTTCATCGTGAATGGGAGAGTGCAGACTGAGCCAGTGGCATTCACCATTCAGGCAAGTGTGACTACAGGCCTACTTTGAAGGGATAAATAGCATGAAAAGCTCAAAAATGTAGTAATTTTGATGAGAACTGATACTTGCTGCAACCTATGATTTAACTGAGGTATTTTTCAGCTACAATGTTTGCTTCCTGTGTTCCATGAATAATTAACCTGGAGAATGAAATACTTGACACAATGCGTAAACATAAGCAAGTAGATACTTATACATATAATACTTAAACACTAAAATATTTTACATAGAAATCTCAACTATATAGTTGAGACCAGCTATGGGAAATATTGAACTTCCTCCTGCTCTGCTTTCCCACTTGATGCCTGACCCCGTGACTTGCACATGAGGGATGCAAGGGTAACTGTTGATCTTCATGTCACAGGAATCTTGAATTACAGCCACTTTGCTTCCATAACCAGAGAGCCTGTCTTCTGGTTTTTTGTAAGATGCCTGCTCTGATTCTTCCTTTCTTTACTAGAATCTTTCTGTTTAGTTCCCATTTCCTCCTCTGTCAGTTCTTTACGCTTTGTCATATGCTCAGATGTATTTGCTATGATTCCTGGTATGTAGCTGGCATGTTGCAGTACATGAAGTAGGCCTAGTTGCATTGTATGTCAAAATTCTAGATGTTTCAAAACACTGATATTAATGAGTAGGCTGCCAACATTTCCTGATGACAAAGTTTCAAGTTACATGATGAGTGAGGAGTGCAATTTCAGCAGAGGGTGAGATATGGGAACAGCAACAATCATTGTGGAATGCTAGCAGATTCATCAGAAGTTGTGAAAGGTGGAACAGATTTGAGGAGACATTAGCTGTGTCTATTGCTGTGATTATCATAATCCTTATGTTTCCATGCCTGTTACTGTAAAACAGAGGTGACAAACCTTTGCTGAAGTTACCTTTTGCTATGTAGAAAATCACATGAAAAATGAGAAGGACTATGGGGAGTGTGGGACATCAGGGCAGAGGCACAGGGAATTTGTGTTACCCTCCCAAGTGTGTTCTGTAACCTGCTGCTGGTGGCAAGTGATGGGCAATCCGGGCCTGGAAACTTCTCATGTGAAATAGAACTTAACTGGAAATCAGATGTCTGCAGCAGACTGTGAGCCAAAGTGGCTATTGCCACCCTGAGCAAGCTACTGTGCTTTTAGCAAAAGTAGGACAGAGAATGTCCTGATGCTGTAAAATGAATGTTTAACTTTGATTTAGGTGGATCATTTGGACAAAATGGCACCAAAAATTATTCATCTCCATTGCTTTTCTGATGTGGAACTGCTGAATAACGGCAATTATGGGATCTATATTACTGCCAGGTCCCTGAAGGCATCTGACCCCAATACAGAAGATGACAAAATAATTTTTAAGATTTTGCAAGGTCCTCATTATGGCTACCTGGAAAATACAACAACAGGTGATTTCTTCTACATTCTCTATATTTTGGGACTAGCAGACCAGACCCCAAAACCTACCCTCTTAATGTTTGCTTGACAGAAGGAATCAAAATTTCTTAGCAAACTTTGGGTAAAGTTTGAATGCAGTAAAAAAACTTTTACTATGATACCTGAGTCTCATGTTCATTATGAGATGATTGTTACTGTCTTCTGTTGGGAAACTATTTTTTGTTTGTATCAAGAAAAATAAAAATTAGTATCAAACTTGGCCTTTTGATAAAGATGTCACACAAAAAACAACTGGGCTTATAATGGACTGGGATATTGCTGTTTAGGTATAAAACCACTTTTCTGTAAGTTCAGATATTCAACAAAAAGGTTGAAAAGAGTTTATATAAGCTGTTATTAAGAGACTTTTGATTCATCTGCATATTACTCATCTTTCCCAGGAGGACTCATTCAGGAAGGGTTTAGCCAAAAGGATTTAAACAACAAAATCATACTTTATGTCATCAACACATCACAGGAAGTGAATTCAGACAACTTGGAGTTTCAAGTCATGGATGCCAGAGGAAACTCTGCAGGGCCCCAAAGGTAGCTGCGACCCTCGGTGATATGTGCTCACCACGCCCCGGGGCACACAAACTGGTGCTGGGCTTGGAGCCCCACAGACATGAACACAGATAGCTACTCCTCAAACTGCCATTGCCTTTGTGGGAGTAGAGGAGGTTTCCTTCCCTCAAGGAGGTGAAATACAAGGGATTAGTTCCAGGTTAGAGTGGGTCATAGTTCTCAAGGGCCTTTGGGGCCTCCTAGGAAAGCAAAATGGAGTTTACTCTACTCTAAGTGGCAGTTGGGCATTTGGAGATCTGAGATGCTGGGTGCTGAGGGATGGGATTACTGCGTCATGAACATGGCTCTGCAGCTGCAGGTCACTCTTGCCCTGTGCTGGTGGCAGTGCATTTTTCACAAGCTTGAGATTACAATGAAAGGGATGCTCTCAAGCGATAAAGCTATGAGACATACTTCCGCAGAAGAGCACTGAAAGGAGGTGAAGAGCACACAGCATCCACTGCTTATATTAGGCATATTATCCAAATTTCCTTGTGACATATGGTAAACCTCACGTAGAAAAATTAGAATATCATCTGAACAGTGGTTGATGATAAAAGCTTTAAGTGGGAGTAGCCCTTCAGCATAGGCAATGTTTCTCTTAATTTCTGAAAATAGGACTAAATGTTATATCAACTTGTTTCATAAGAAGTAATAAAAATTGTAAAAAAAATAACTAATGCTATTTTCTTGGGCTAAACTGGCTACTCACCAACCTGACGCATAGAGAAAGAAAAAGAGCAGAGAGCTGGCTCCAGGGGCAGAGCACTTCCCTGCAGGCTTGAGAGAGGACAGGGATCAAGCAGAGCTCAAGCAGAGCTGGAGGGAGCTCTTCGGCAGTTATGGGCTGTGCCAAAAGATGTCCCCATACACAAACACATCTGAACATGGACAGCCTGAGCACTGCCCAGCTGCTCTGCGCTGGCTCACAGATGAACCAATACTAAAACCACCATTATATGATGCCACTTCTCATGGTAAAGTGTGATTTCTTGTTTATGAATGCCAATGTGTAGCACAACTTTAGGAAGAGAGCAAAAAAAAGCTCTTTTTAATGGAAAATAGGAGTTTCAGTGAAGTTATCCATTAGCAGATCAAAGGGGAATTTGGCTTTAAGTGAAAAAATAATATTTTAATACTAGATTTAAAAGCTTGTGAGATACTTTTTTATTTAAACTATTTATTACCTAAAGATCACTAGTTCAAAATGCAAGTTTCATTTGTTGTTGATGTCCCAGCTATTATCTGAATGCTGATGGGCTACACCTGGCACATCCATCCTTTTTAGCAAAAATAAATCAAAACAGCTTCTAAACGGGTTGCCCCCAAGATTAGCATCAGAGGATAAAGGAGGACAGGAAGAAACTTCCACTGGTGTTAGAGCTAGTCAACCATGAGAGGTCTAGAAGATTGTTTTAGAAAAGTTCAAATTATTTTGTAAGTAGGTCAGCTAATTTTCCTTCTTTGCACTCTCTTTCATTCCCCTCTGACTCTCAATAATTTTTATCACAGCTTTTACAAAGGTGAGATTTTTATTCACTACTCTGTGTAGCATGTGATCTTCTGAGGTTCAGTCACACCCTCACTATAAACAATTCTAAAATTCAGTGTATGGAACACTTGGACTCAGCCAGGGTGAAGGGTTGAAGAGCAAAGTACACAGAGTAGTAAAGCAAGGGGAGTGGGGAGGGTGCTGGCACAGAGGCAGTGAAGTCTTAGAGCATGCTCTATATGCTACAGGAGGAGAGGTAGAGGATAGATGAAGGAAGGTGGGCAGAAAGGAGGATATTGCGGCAAAAAAATGGGAAGTGAAAGTATAATACAACCAGAAGGCTAAAGGGAAGCAGGACAAAAAGTGATAGCTTGTCTTGGCCTATTTGGTGTTATGGATAAACTGCTCTTTTCAAATTTGCTTCAGAACCCCTTTGGTTGTGAAACAAGGTTCAGGCCTGGTTTAGGGTGGATGAGGGTTGGTCTGGAAGATTTACTACAGCCTATTCCTAATTAGCTGAATCACACATGTTGATCTGGAGACAAAGACTCAGTATGTGTATTGGCTAAATCAACAGTGGGAGAGAAATGGCTCTTCACACAATCACGGGCTGGGGGTGGCTGGTGGGTGGCTTTGCTTCACACCTGCATTCCTTCCTCTCCCACAGATTGGAGCTAAAGTGGTCTCGGATTGAAATGCAACAGACTGAATATGAAGTGTGTGAGAGCGTAGGAGTGGTGTCTCTGAAAATCACCAGGGCAGGACACTCAGTAGAGTCTGCCTTTATAACTGTGAAGGTAAAGTAAAAAACCAATGTCCTGAATGTAAATTTAGCAATAAGTAAGCCTGCTAATTTCTTCCTCAGACTTAAAAGGTAGGCCATGTGATTCAATCCAGACTTACTGGGACATTGTCCTTCCTACCACAGATGGCTGAAATATTTCTGACAAGACTTCCTGAGTTTCAAGTAGAAATGCTGATTAACCAAACCTGGAATATTTTGGAGCAGTATTTCAGTTTTGATGGAAAAACAAAGCAAGCAGTTTTCTCTGGCACTGTGCTCAGAAGCTTGGTTTCCAGGATTTGCCACTTAAAAATCCAGGCTTTGAGCAATGTGGGGCCTTGGGGCATTTGTTTTCCCTACTCAGGCTGAAGAAGCCCAGCAGCTATAGAGGTTTCAACTACACAGCCATGGTAGCCTTTCCCATTTCTCCCCCTACTACCCTTAACCTAGGAAAAAGCCTAAAAAAACCCTATATCTTCAGTGACAGCCTCTCTCTACTGTCAAAAAAATTAGACTGAAACCTGCACGTTATAATTTTGTAAAACAGGTTTTGTGCAACTTACCTTCACAAATTTTATCTTTCCTCATAAAATGGAATTTCCAGGATTTTACCATCTCCCCTTGCTAGAGAAATACTACTTCTTCTCCTCACAGTTTCTCAGGATTGTAGCCCTGATTGGAAACACAATTTTGATTTTTTCTTCTACTGAAGTCAGTGTGTATTTTGCTATTGACTCCATTGGGGCTATCCTGTCCTATCCTTCATGGAATCTGGTGATTCTACACTGATTGTCACTAGACTAAACAGACCAGTGAAATTGATCCCAGTATCAAGAACTCAAGTGTGGAAACTGTTGTCCTCTGGTGATCCCCTATGAAAATTCAGGGAGTTGCTGGAGTCCCTATATTTACATATATAGGGGTTCTCTTCTATCCCAAAGAGTCTTTGGGGCTGACAGACAACTCTGCTTGCAAACACTTCTTCCAAGACATCACAAAGGGCTAAATAAGAAAATGTGGCCAGGTTGTTGCTGCTCTTCTGAGATGACAGGATGTGCCTGTCCAGGAGCCAGGTAATGGCAGGGTCCCCAGGCACAGAGAACAGCAGTGTCACCTCCTGCTGTCAAGTAGCAATGTGAGAGGGAATGAGGCAAAATTATAAAATCAGCAAATTTTTTTGATGATGTGTATTTTAAGCCATGAGCAAGGACAGAATGCCAGTTGTACACCACAAGATATATTCTTTAGGTCTTTATCTTTTTTTCCAGCCTAAGCACATGTATGGGTTGGCCTGTCTATTTGAGACTCCTTGAAGAGGTGCACAAGAGCTTCAAGCACACAGCAGAATGTTGTGGTTTGGTGAAACAGGTCACAGCTTGGCATTTACTGCTTGATTTCTTCTCAGGTCAATGAAATATCTGCTACGCTGGGAAAAGACTTTACAGTGACTCCCTCTAAGCTTGTTCAATTTGATCCAGGTATGAACCAGTGCACAGAATAATTCTAAAATTAATTCACTGAAAATGTAAACTCTTGCTTTGGAGAGTGAAATCTGTTACGTATCTTTAACTAGAGGAACCAAATAGTATTAAAGACACTTGGACTCATTTTCTGGAAGGGCTTCCTTTGTGAATTAGTATCCTTAATACTTAGGGTGAAATGGTATAGGGTCCTTTTTTACATCAGTTAAAACACAAAAAGTGCTGAAATGATGACTCCTAATCTCCCTACAACTAGGCTGGGGAGGACTCATCCTGAGTTGAGCTGTGAGATGCTTTAAAAACTGCAGTCATAATAAGTAAAGCCCAGGACACAGGTCAAATTTGAACAAAACTGAGTACAACTGAAGTTATTCAAGGGTTCCAAGATCTTTTCTCATTCACATAATGGAAGCTAGAAGTTACTCAGGAAGGGCAAAGAACCAGGCAAAAATCTTGTGAACAAGTATAAAATCCGCGTAAAAGGTTGCACTTCAATCTAACACAGTCTTTGATCCATTTGCAGGTCTTTTGAATAACTGTTCCATCTCTAAAATTAGGCTTTTTAGACAAAAACCCTATGATTTTCTCTTGAAAATTGCAATAGAAGTCCTAAATCTATGTACTCCACTGCCATTTGCACATCTACAGCAGCTTTTTGTTACATTGTGTGCACTTGAACAGAACCATCATTGCCCAGGAACAAATTCAAACTTAATGTTATTTGGAAGAACAGCAGGAGTCCTGTCAGTTGGTAGGAGCACAATAGCATACACAAGCCACTCATTTTAGCTGCAGACATGTTAATTAATATATTTCTTTGACATCCTGATTGATTGAAATAGCACTTAAAGAGTAATTAAAATGTTTATTTCTATTAGGAATGTCAACCAAGATGTGGAATATAGCAATTACCTGTGACGGATTAGAGGAAGATGATGAAGTCTTTGAAGTAGTTCTAAACTCCCCTGTGAATGCTGTTCTTGGCACAAGGACAAGAGCTGTAGTGAAAATTTTGGACTCAAAAGGAGGTATTCTCTTTTGATCCTCATCATTAAGATGGTGGGACAATCTTGTCTGAGTAGCTACCTATTTTCAACCACAAGTTGTTCCTAACACTCACCTTTAGATCAAACCGCTTAATTTCTTTTTAGAGAAAACAGGCTCAGCAGTTGCAAACCCTTTATTCTCTCACACAATCATATGCATCCTCTGAGGAAACACAGCATGGAGAAAGTGATGAGCACAAAATAAGAAAAGTGCCAGGAAAGAAAACACTTTTCATAACAACATGAGTTCAGTTCTCATGTATTAAACTGGGAAAAAATGTTTTTAGGTCCATTAGAATGTGTTTTTTCCCAGTTATTGTTTAGCAGTTATACACCTCTACAAAAGATTTATTTTCCTTTCAAAAAAGAAATCTAACAAATGAACCAACTCTTAGTAATATATGTTCCATACTTAACGAACACAATCCACAACTTTACAGCACACAGCAGTGATCGTTACAGAGTATAGGCTTTTAAGACTGCATTATTATTGTGTTTTTCAGTGGTCAGATGTTGTGTGCCTAAAACATACCAAAACAGAAGCAACTGTAGAAACAGAAAAATAGAAAAGCTGTAGAAAAATAGAAATAACTAGCAAAGCATCTGAGTCCTCTGAAAGCCGAAGAGTGTTTTTTCTTCTGCTGTTTAGTGAAACTATTTTAAATACCTATGTTGCAATGAATTAGGCTTCATGTTATAAAAAATCCTTTCAAAATTTCAGATTTGTTTTCTCCTTAACATTACTAATGTAAATCATAATGTAAATTGACACATCGAATTTGTGGAAACAATAGTGTCCTGTATTTCTGAGGAGGAAATTGTCTGGGCATGATGGAATTATCACCAATAGGAGTTAAAGATACCTGTCTCTCCGTTACCAAAAAAACAGCACTGCAAACCCCAATATATGCAGGAAAACAGGTATTTTCAGCAGATGCTTGGTTGAAATTCTGACCTGTGGGGAGAGAGATGCATCACGTGTGAAAACATACATACATAGGTAGCATTGCAATCATAGTCATAGCTAACCCCAGAAATGAGGATGACTAAACAAACAGCAAATCAACTACTTCAAGTGAAAGAATCACCCAACTTTTAATGACAAACTGTTTAGGTGCCCATATCAATATGATCAGTTATCTGCTCATGCAGTTAGAACTGACCATCTGCCATTTTTATGCTTTCAGGTCAGTGCAGCTATTCCCATTCTTCTAGCCAAAGCAAACATGGCTTCTGGGGGAGAGGAACACTGTTTCCAGTTTCCAAAGGCTCCTCATCACCTTCCAGGCCTGGCAATTTTTCCCTGGAAGGGATCCCACTGCCTCCTTCCAAAGGGATGAGAGAGCATGGAGGGGACCCGCGGCGGGAGCACAGCTTGGCGAATCCGTCAAGGACCAGGCTGAGAGTGACTGGAAATGGCAGAATAGTAAGACATTTCTGTGGTTCAGTGATTGACTGATTTGTGAATTTATTGTGATGTGATATCTTCATTAAACTGTCATATTTTTGTAGTGATTCTACCTGACCATACAATAACTATAAATTACCAGAGTTTGCTCTGAATCAGACCGGAGAGCTATTTAAAAATACTGCAAATTAAAAAAAAAAACCAAAACAAAACAAAAACCAAAACCAAAAATCCATGTGTGCAAGAGAGGAGGAAAAACATGATTTGGGGCAGGAAACAGGCATCAAACAACTTCAGCAATTATGAAGCCTCTCATTTTGTATAAATTAGAAGTTAGAAGAAAGAAGTCAGTGGAGCCAGGCAAATGTATAGAACTTCTGCATCTGGTACTGAAGCTCTAAAGCTGAAAATACTGTTAGCTTAAACAGGAAACAGTTATTTAAATCTTGCCCACTGATTTTCCTGCTTAAGTTATATTGGTTTAGCTAGGTGATTTAATAACTTTCTGCTACTGTAATCTTAAAAGTTAATGGAATCTGTTCATAAAGGCACTTGTAATTTGTGTTTTTTAATGGCTGTTTTCAGAGGTTATCCATTTCTATTCTGAAAGAGAAAGAACTAAAACCTAGACATGCTCTTCATGATTTATAACCTAGATCTTGTAGTAAATTTTGCATAAAGTCTATTTGTTTCTATAATGCATGAATATGCTCATCTCATTCTGCTGTTCTGCTTTTTTTCAGGTTCATCCTTCATCTGTATTTAGAAATGGAACAGATGTGGTTTTCAAAGTAAGAGCATTATGAGTATTGGTCAGCCATTTCTGTGATTTCTTTCTGATTCTGTTCTTTCCAGGCTTTATCACTCTTAATAATTTGTTATAACCAGTATGTTATTTTTCCTATGTATCTTTCTTTTCCTTTGGTATAATTTTCCCTTGATTTACAACAATTTGTATTATAATTAATTTTTGTTATTATTTATTTAGTTTATTTAAGAGTTGCTTGTATGTACTAACCCTCTCTTTTCCCTCTCTTGTTGTTCTTGCATGTGTGATACTGTAAAACAAAGTATCATGGGATGGTATCACTCAAAATAGAAGATGACACCTCATCAGCTAAAACCAACAAGAAGGCAAAACCACAGGTAAATGTCATCTCCTCTAGGAAGATAGAAATCCCACAGGCTGATAAGGCAGAACTTGCATCTGAACCAAGTTCAAGACATAAGGTATGAAACATTTTGTTTCATAGGCATTTTCACCATCTGTTTTCAGTCATGCTGTTTTCCAAGTTGATTTAACACCTCTGAGATCTGCAGCCTAACCCTTCCTACTCCAAAGCTGAGCCTAACCAATACACAGATAACAACTCAGCCTTTGAAAAGTTTTCATGGCATAAAATTTTAATATAAGGCTTAATTAATCTTGTTTGTTTTGTGTAATTATTTTCCTTCTAATGTTATAATGACATTTTCTCTCTCCAGGACTTTTACTCTTTTCCAAAGGCCTGTACACCAGATTTAAAGGGTCTCTTGCATTATGAAGAAAGCACTCAAAAGTTATTTCAGTGTGATGGGATAACATGGAAATTCTGGAATTCCCAAAGCAAGGTAAAAATGTAGCCGTGACTACTTTCTTGTAACTTGTACAGGGAATAGAAGTGTTGTCCAGAGTAGGTTTGCTTTCACCAGAAATAAAATTTTCCCAGAAATATGATGAGGACTTGACTGCTGGGGTTGTCTTTCCTCTCTGTCATCCACAGGTGCTCCTGGACAAACCATGTGAGCACTGGTGCCTTGGTGCTTGTGAGTACGTGGGCATAAGACAGTTCGGGAATGAACTCTGTGAGAGAATGAGTAGAAGTTAGTAAAATTAGCTTACTTAGGTATTCTGTAAACATACATTCCCTCCATCACGTAAGATGTTATGCTGAATTTTGTTGCACTGCATTCCCTATGCAGACTGCAGGACACAGTCAGTGGTGTCCAAACTAATACAACCTCTTTAGAGGATTTTTGAACTGAAACCTGTTGTCACCATTAAAACTACTAATTATAAATTGTAGCCTCCTCTGGCAAGCACTTATTTATTTAAATCTTTTAAGCAATGCTGTGGCTTTATTGATACACGCTGAAGTTCATGCTCAGTTTAATTCTGGGCATTAGTGTACAGACTATCTGTGCACAGACATCTGCTCACAGATCACTGTGAGCATAAGTCTGTTTTGCCTTTTCTTCTTTTATTTTAGGAGGTAAGCATGAAGAAATGTCCTTCTGGATGGAGTTATCATGAGGGCAGCTGCTACTTCCTGGTAGTGAATCACAAGGTCACCTGGAACACTGCTGCTCGGGCTTGCAGAGAACAGTAAGCAACCACTATGCAAATGTGTTTGCTGTGCATTGCTGTTGCCCTGAGCTGAATGCTGCTCTTGAGGCCAAATTTAATCGGATATGTCCCAATTCAGCTGTTCTGCACAGTTTCCCAAAAAATAGAACAATTTTTGGGATTCAGACCCAGTGGAGGATAGATATATTGTTAGCCTCATGAAGTTTCAGGTGGTGATGCTACCGTATTCACAGCACAAATTTCCAAAGTTGTCCACTTGCAGTAAGGATATTTCCTAATGGGAGAGTTACTCTGAGAGAAGAGAAATACAGCAATGACTCAGAGTTTCATCCTCTCTGATCCACCACTTCCTTGGCTCTACCTTCACTTGATATAGCAACAGTAAGAGGTTGCCAGCTCCTGTGTGCCTCACTGTATTTTTCTGAAGATGAGGCTCTGCAGATTCTGTAACTACTTGAAAACTTTAACTTTCAATTTAACAGTACGTTTCTGACTTCTTAAGGATAAATAAAGGCATAACGACAACAGCAGCAGCAACAACAACAGTAATAGTTGTCTCAAAGTAAGAGTCAAATAAAAACCCTGACAGTCTTGCTCTTTGGGCATCTGCTTTGTGATTTTGGTTTTAAGAGCATTAAGTTAGCACTGGAAGAAATGCTAGCCATGGTAAAATGAAGCTTGCCCTAGGATCATGCATTCTCTCTACTTTGTACTGAACTGTGAGCATCAGGTCAAAGACCAATCTGAATAATAGCAAGGGCTTAAAAAGACCTCTCCATTACTCTGCAAAGGGAAAATTCGAACAGGGAAGACTTGGAAATGAAAGAAACAGAATATATTCCATAAGCAGTGGAAGGACATGCAGGAAACATGAATCACGGCCAAGCATGCATAACAAACCTTGATTCATTCCACTCAGTTATGCCAGATCATGTTGTCTTGGTAACATACAAAATAAAAGTGTTGGTTCTAATACCTCCCAGCTATTGGAAGATATTCTTTGCTAAAATGTAAATGTTACCTGCTCTTGTGAGCTCACCCCAAATTTCACATTACTACTTGGTTTACTTAAATTTCAGATCCTGAAATTGTTTTCTATTGTCTGCATTTATTATGGTACTTATCCAAAAAAAGCTGTAAATAGTGAATATTTTATATTTTTTTCTGAAGGCTTCAATGTTCAATTGATACCTTGGGAATATATGTCACTTTACTGGGAGGTGTTTCCCATCTCCAAAAAGAGTGTGCTTCTGGAGACCCATATTTTTTGTAGGTGGTAACCTCTTGATGAAGGCTATAGTGTACAATGTAGATGTTAAACTGAAGAGCAGTAAATAAATGTAAGCAACAGTAAGTAAATGACTGTGTTAAACACCTGCACAAAATGTCAAGGCATATCACTGAGTGCACAAGGAAATGAATCCTAGGGCAGTGATGATTCAATTAATATCATACTAGCACAGACTGAGAAAGCTTTATCCTGGTAAATGGAGTCCTCCTGCCCTTCATCTGGAACTGATTTACAAAAGTACAATCTCAGGAACACAGTTAAAATCATACAAGAAGATAACTTAGTAAATTTTGTCCTGTGCTTTTTCCCAGCTCCTCCTGGCAATCACCACTGCCACTGATTGTGGTATTTCTGTTATAAATACTTACTCTGTTGACATTTAAATAGTTGATATTTCAAACAAGGAAGTAAAACCAACATGGAGGTCAATCTCAATTTTAATAGATCAAGCAAACATTAAATGAAAATATTAGAATTGACTTTCAGTAAATCAGCCAACTTCACTGAAAAAGAATAATTTTTTATTACTACAAAAATGACATTACTTTAAACTTCTATTCATTTGTCTTGCTAGACTTTTTCTATTACACAGAACAGGGGAAAATCACAAGCACTGTTAAAGTTGATTCACTAACAGTCTCCAAGTAACCAACCTCCTAGCCTCCTTGAGGAAACATTGCTATCCTGAGATGAGGGACTGGGCAACAAGCTATACAAAAAAGAAGTGGGCAGGCTGCAGAGGGTCCAGAGAAGGGCCACAAAGATGATCAAAAGACTGGAAAGCCTGCCATGTGAGGAAAGAAGGCTTAGGGGAGCCCTTATCACCATGTTCCAACATTTAAAGGGAGTCTACGAGGAAGATGGAGACTCCCTTTTTACAAGGAGTCACATAGAAAAGATAAGCAGCAGTGGGAACAAGTTACTTCTGGTGAGATTCCAATTAGACACAAGAGAAGACTTTTTTCACATTCCATTAGAATAGTCTCCCCAGGGAGGTGGTGGATTCCCCGACATCAGACACTTTTAAGGTTCAACTGGACAGGGTGCTGACCCATCTTGGCTGGACTGTGCTTTCGCCAAAGGGGTTGGACCAGATGATCCTTGAAGTTCCTTCCAACCTGATATTCCTGTGATTATATTCCATGAAAGCAATGCTATCAATTTATTGTGTAAGCAGTTGTTGTCTGGACATAACTATATATGCAGGGGCTTATGCAGATCTATTTGGGCTTTTATTGACACACATTGCATCCATTTGTTGCAGGTATACCAACCCTTTCTTCAGTTTCCATGTGCAGGTTAGAAGCAGAACACATAAATGCGTGTCATGATGCAAGTTGCTCTAGCTTTGTTTGTATGCATGAAGAGGCTCTTGGCACTATGAAGAGAAGCATCTGGGGGATATTACGGCTGAGTGATCCCACAGCAGCCTGATTTAGAAGCAATTTTGGTGATTTATGTCACAGTTCTTGTTTATCCCATAGGAACACGTCCTCCCCAAGGGTCAGTACAGCAGGGCGCACTCACATGTGAGATGGTTTCACTGCTGTCACTGAGGGGATGGAACAGGACTGGATAGACAGAACCCACAGTTGTGTCTTTTGCTTTGTTAGTCATATTATACCTTTATCTTCTTGAACATTTAAATAGAGCTCAAATATGGTCAGATTTCAGGTTCTTTACTGCTAGCTATGTAAGTCAGGGGCGGTTATTTTGTTTGGTGTTAGTGTACTAGCTGCATATGGCTTCAATCCTTGCTAATCATAGGCAGAACCACATCTAACATAATAGTTTAGATCCTTCAGGATGTCTCAGTATTGCCTACTGCAAAGCAGGATGGAGCCTGCTGCCCTCCTCTCCTAAAACTATGCTGGTTCTGTAAGTGACAGGTTTAACTTACAGTATTGCAAGTGACTCCAGCATGGGAATTCAGGTACTTGGAGTCTATTGTATCTTGTCTGACTTTCAACTGCCATTCTGGAAGTGCAGGGCTCCTGCAAGCTCTGCATCGTGTCTGCCACTCTTATCTGAATGTTCTGAATACTACAAGGTGTTGTAAGCAACACTAGACACCTATTTCAAGGCATCAGCATAGGTGACCAGACAAAAGACTGGGATGAGCACAGCCTCTCAGTCACCCCCCACCCCCTTCGACATCAGTATAGGACATGGATTTACTACAACAGTTAAAATTAAATATTCTCTTGTCCTATAGAGACCTTCGTACCTAGTCAAATGTGCTTCTTCTGAGGTTAAATTTACCAACATGGTACAAGATTCTTTAAAACGTATTGGATAATTTAATGGAAAATCAGTAAAGTCTCTGTGCTAAGTGTTTCCCACTTCTACTTCAAAGTCAATAGCTACTCAAAATATTTCCTTAATTTGGGCAACTGCTCTAAGATAAAGGATGCTCTTGATTTGATGGCAAAAATTTTAAAGCCCATAGGAACAATTTCAAGTGAGCTTTTTAACGCAGAAGTATAGCATGGCTCCTTATCTTGAGTAATTTACATTAGGAAGTGTTAGATTTACACAACTCCATAAATAATGTTATCTTGTCATTTCCGGTGTCTGACGCTCTGCCTAGAGGTTCAGTAATTAATATTATCGGAAGTGGTATGTTCCTTCAGGACTGATCTCATTTCCCTACAATACCTATAACCCCCTAACTAGGTGTAACAATTAGAACAGTTGTTCTGTCTTCAATAATGTGTGTTTCTCAGGCTGTATTTAGAAAGCACTCCTATAGAGAAAAGATTAGATAATGTTATAATTATTGCAGAGCTTTCCTTTCACAGTGCTGAAGTCTCTCTCTGGTATGTGGATTGAAGTAAAAGTCTGAAACTTATTTCTCAGACCACCCCTGTATGTCATAAATGACACAGCAGTTACTGACACAGAATGGTACTTTTTGTTTTCACATTTTCTAAGACAATGAAACAACAGGAGTAAGTATGCTTACCTGAAGTAACTTACTTAGTTCCTGGGTTTTGAGTGTCCTTAAACAGAAGCCAGATAAATTGCTTTATTTTTGTTCTTGGTCAGCTAGTAGTGATACCACAGAAACTGCTGCCCAAACCTCTCCTTAGCCCCAAATTTGGTCAGTGCCACCACAGTCACTGTGAGGGGAAATGGTATCCTCCTGCTGAAGCAGTTAGCCTGGGAAAACACCCTGAATTAACTGAAACTGCTGTCCTGGACTTCTTGTCTGCAGAAGAAGTTGGAGCACAAAACTTTCCAAGAGCTTATGTCAGCTCACTGGAGATTCAGTGCCTGGTAGATGGGCCCAGAAGGGTGGAAGTATGTCACCCTTGGGACATACAGGCACAAATGCCATGCACAAAATTTCACTGTGATGAGAGACACAGTTGAAGTCCTGCTGAGAGCTTCACTGGGTGCAGTTTTGGGAACCTGTACAATAACCGGGTGCACAATCTCGAACCCTACCAGGCAGTTGCTAACCCCTTTGAAAAGACATGAGCAATGTTTCTGAGCCATCCCGCCACACCTCTATGTGAGGAAAGTGTACACAGAATTACAGAGTATGCTGAGTTGGAAGGGACCCACAAGCATCATCGAGTCCAATCCTTAGCCCTGCACAGGACCATCCCCAAGACTCACACCATGTGCCTTAGAGTGTTGTCCAAAAGCTTTTTGAACTCTGTGAGACTTAGTGCTGTGACCACTGCCCTGGGGAGTCTGTTCCAGTGCTCAAACACCCTGTAGGGGAAGAACCTTTTCCTAATACCCAACCTGAACCTCCCCTGACACAACTTCAGGCCATTCCCTTGGGTTCTGGTCAACACAGAGAAGAGATCAGTGCCTGCCCCTCCTCTTCCCCTCACAAGGAAGTTGTAGACTGCAGTGAGGTCTCCCCTCAGTCTCCTCTTCTCCAGGCTGAAAAGACCAACTGACCTCAGCTGCTGCTCATATGGCTTCCCTTCAAGGCCTTTCACTGTCTTCACTGTCCTCCTTTGGATGCTCTCTAAGAGCTTAATATCTTTCTTATATTGCAGTGCCCCAAACTGGACACAACATTCAAGGTGAGGCTGCCCCAGTGCAGAGCAGAGCGGGACAATCCCCTCCCTCACCTGGCTGGTGATGCTTTGCCTGATGCCCCCCACGACACGGTTGGCCCTCCCGGCTGCCAGGGCACTGCTGACTCAGATTCAACTTGCCTTTGACCAGGATCCCCAGGTCCCTTTCCGTGGCACTGCTTTCCAGCATCTCATTCCCCAGTCTGTCCAAACATCCCAGGCGCAGAATCCGGCACTTCCCCTTGTTGTACTTCATTCAGCTGGTGATTGCCCAGCCCTCTGATTTGTTGAGGTCTCTCTGCAAGGCCTTCCTGCCTTCGAGGGAGCCAAAAGCACCTCCCAGTTTTGTATCATCTGTATCAACTTGGTTTGTTTGAGACATCCTTTATACTTTGTTTTCTGGTGGTCCCTGAAGTTAGAGGGCCCCTGACTGGACCTATATTACTTGTCTAGGGCAGCCGTGATTCCACAGGTGAGGGCAGGTGAGGGTGAGGACACCCAGCTGTCCTGCAGGCCTTGGCAGATCCACCATGCAAAGTAGAGCAGAGAGCGACTTCACCTCCTCCTGTTTTGGTTGACTTGCAGTGATAATGGAGGAGGCCTTTGCAGCAGGAGCATCCTCCATCAGCATTACAATGAATTTGTTTTGTACTGTTCCCCTCTGGGCCCAGATTAAGGAATGGCCCATTTGTGCAGTAGGGACTGTGCAGAATATTTGTGGACTACTACTCTGAACTCCTCCTGATGTAAATTTTTGCTGCTTTCCTGTCTTGTGTGACATCATATGGAATCCATGGGATCAGTACTCTCAGAAGAGGTAGAGGGCAGTAACAGGAATGGAGCTCCAGGCATGGGTCTCTAACTGGGCAGCAGGCTTGATGGTGGGCTGGCACCCCAAGATCTGTTCATGGTCTCCATAGTGGACTCACGTCTGTCCTGTAATTCTTGAGGCCTGGTTGTTGTTCCAGCTCTTAAGACAGTCTTTACTTCATTTGGAGCAATAGAGATCTTTTGTCTCTGTTTTCTGGCAAAAGTACTGAAAATAGCAAAACCTCCTAAAGCCGTTGGCTTTTTCTGCTTCTACGAAAGGGTTTTCGTAGAAAAAAAACATTAAAACATGTTTTGATGAGCAGTGTTGTTTGCTTTGGCCCTATCAAGCATCACCCAGGATGTTATGAGAGGCTGAAAGGGTTGGCATCATTGTTACATTGAGTGGCAGTCAGAAATATTGGACACATATGACAGCATCAGAGGCTCAGGATCAGAGGGATGGCAACAGCAGGCATGACGTGTAAAAAGGTGACATGATATCAGTGCAGACAGAAAGACGAATAAATAGGAAAATGAAGCCACTGATGGCTGACAGTGTCTGACAAATTTGAATGCCATTTGTCATAATACTTCAGGATTTAGATTGGTCTCTAAATGGCTTAAGAGCAGCCTGCAGGTGCTTGCATGTTTGGTACCAGTGGGAAGACTTGTCAGTGGCAAGGCCACTCAGTGGTTAGGGTTTGCAAATACTCCTTTGTATATGGCATTCTTTAGGTACAAATGCAGAGCAGAACTTATGCATTGACTTAATTCAGAAATAGTCTGCTTTATACACACCACAGCTGCTCTCCATTGTGAACTAAATGTGTAGTCATTGTAGACAACCCTCTGAAGAATGCACTGCTACTCAGAGACTTTTCAGATATGAAACTTCTTGTGAAGAGCAACTTGGGAAACCCACGGTAAACCTGCATTTACTGAGTGCAGGTTCACAAAATAATGGAAAAACAGAATGCCTCAGCTGAAAGGCAAAATTGAAAAGGATGAAAATACAAAAGAAGAAAGACAGTGGGATAGGTGGAGAAGAGAGAAATGCGGGGCATGATGTGACAGTCTGAATGATTTTAGAGGGTGCATGTGTAACTGTGACAGGAAAGATTTAGAATAGATATTAGGGGAAGGTTCTTTCCCCCAGAGGGTGATTGGGTGCTGGAACAGGCTCCCCATGAAAGTGGTCACAGTACTAAGCCTGACAGAGTTCAAGAAGTGTTTGGACAATGCTCTCAGGCACATGGTGAGATTCTTGGAGCTGTCCTGTGCAGGGCCAGGAGTTAGACTGCAATGATCCTTGTGGGTCCCTTCCAACTCAGGGCATTCTAAGATTATTTCTCAGAACCACACCACCACTTAAATGTGTTACTCAAAGCTTCAGTCTTTTCAGAACCTGATTTTAAAAAGATACAGTCTGCTCTACTACCAAATGAGTGAAGCTGGCTTTTCTTTCAGTGGCTTGGATTTTTGTGAAGGAAGTTTATTATTTTACGGAAAATGTGGTATCAATAATTGTGCTTATGGTTTAAAACACAGTTTGTGAATACGAGGCACGTATTTTCTGTATATATTTTTTTCAGTTGCTCAGCTGATTTAATTTTTCTGTTAGAAAAATGAGATTAGGACTTTGGTTCCTCTTCAAGTAATCCACAATTTTAAGACTTTATCTTCATGTAATTATTCTTTCATTTCAGTAAGTCATGGTTTTTTTTTCCTGTGACAAGTTATTTATATGCTTTATACTAGAATCAGTGCCCCTTGTTGGTAAGTTGACCTGTCTGTCACTCCGTGGAATGCTAATTACTCTGTCCTCTCTTCTTGAGCCTAGATACCTGGGGAGTCTAGCAAGTGTGGCTAATGAACAACACATGCAGTGGCTGTGGGACTTCGGTGGGAGGATGCCCTTTTGGATAGGCAAGTACATCCACTGCCTGTCCTCTCTGAGCATTAAATTCCTGTGCAGCTTGAAAAGCAGGAACTTCCACAGCAGTTCCAGCCCAGTTTTCAAACATTGCATTGTACTCAACTTTCTGCTGCTTTTATTACTTCAGAGCAAAGCATAAGCCAAAAGCATAATTTACCTCACTAATTTTAAAAGTCTTTATCAAAAAGAAGAGTTTCATGTTGCCCATTGCTGGATAGTTTTTGCTTGAAACCTTTCCCATTTTAACATAAGCTGATGAAAACAGCTCCTACACTTTTGTCTATCTCACCGTTCTTTTGACTGTTATTTTATTTATCTTTAATTTAGCTTTTTTTATTTGTTAGTTTTAACTTTAAACAATTATGTATGTTCCTGCTAAATTAATGATGCCATCTTGTGTCAGAATTCTCATGAATTAATTAGATGATCAGCTAAAGTGAGAAATGGAAAGAATTCAGATAAGTCTTGTTTTTGCTTTACTGTCCTCAATTTGGTTCTTATTTTTCAATTCTGATCTGCAATTGTCAGCTCTAAGTAATTTTCTGAGATGAATTTACTAGCTATACTAAATTAACTTTAAAAAATACTGTTAGTTTGGGATCATGTTTAATGGTCTCATGATTCTGTTAACCCGAGAGAAATAAATTCTGCTGACAAGAATAAAGACTACAAGATTGTTATGTCAATTTTCTGATCTTGGTCACTCTTAAGAAGACAAGTCTTACATAAAAATATGCCACCCACCTTACCCTCTTAGTAACTCAGAGGCTAAGTGAAAAGATATGTTTTATGTTGTACTAATTAACACAACCTAATTTTACAACTGTTAATCTAAACAGTGTAAACAAGGTCTAAAAACATCTGCAGGATTTTACATTCAGAAGAAATCTGAAGGCATCTGAGGCTGCCCAGACTAGAATATAATATTCTCCTTGCTATCTCAAGTATCAGAACAGAAACTTGTGAAGGCATAGACATGTGATAGATGGAAAGAGGAAAAACATTTTAGATAGGCACTAATGTGGAAAAGTATATTTTTCTTATTCAGATGGCACTAATTGTGATTCAAGTGGCCTAATTAAATACTAAATTGTGTTTTATTTCTGTTCCATCAGATGGGTTTTTCTCAGCACTAAATTGTATGCATTTTTCGATAAAGATATAGAACAACATACTTCTCTTGGCATCGGGCTCCAGAGACAATAAACATCACTGATTTGGTCTTACTGATTTCACACAGGCTTGAATGACCAAGTCAATGCTGGACATTGGGAGTGGAATGGAGGAGAACCTGTAACCTACATAAACTGGAGAAGAGGCTCCAATCGCTTTCCAGTGAGAGGAAGAAATTGTGTATTTGTGCAGAAGCGAGGAAAATGGCAAGCAACTGACTGCAAGAATGTCAGACCGAACAGCTATATATGTTCAAGAAAGTTGTAAGGAATGCAGGATGCCTGTGAAAGCATAAATGGATATTCATACTGTTTCAGTGTGTCATCTGCAGACATGGGGGTGCAGTTAGAAAACTGTCCTGATTATCAGCAAGGTTTTATATGCTGCCAGAGATGCAGATGCACTGGCCTCTAACCAAAGTACAGAGGTCCGTTGCAAAGTTTAAGTCTAGGTTAAGTTTTGAGTTCTCCCCAAAGACATTGATGTATCACTTACTCGTACATATTTTTACACCAAAGAGCTTGGCCTCAAAGCTTTCATTGCACTTCTGTGTAAAAGTACTTTTTAAAAAAAAAAAAGTAGCAAATCAGTTGATTTGCTTTGCTCTTAAGGAGGGATTGTGAATTGGCTGTTGCTTTAATTTCTTTGCAATAAATACTGCAGTTTTACACTGCAGTCACAAAAAGAGGAAGACTGCTGGGGGTAAAAATGGGGGCAGACTTTTGGCTAGAACCAGGTCCTCTTGGGTGATGAGGGGAGTGACATCATGTAAGTACACAGGGCTTCTTTGGTTGATGACCTAGTGCAGTGTCTTACAAAAGTACCAATGGCTGGATTTAGTGACAGAGTACAACAGGAGCAAAGCTTTTTTTTTTTCTACCTCCCAAGGCCAGCTTTGGATCCCTATGGATCTGTTCATACAGAGTTGCATATTGTTTCATATTCCTAACCAAAATTTTTAATTGTTTTTTTGAATTGCAGGATACTGGTGTAATTTTTAGTGTAATTAAATAATGGGACATCTCTACATCTAATGTTATATCAAAAGATGATTAATTAAAAAAATATTGAAGCTTAATCCTAGAATATTATCTTGGGATATTCAGTGATACATGAACATCAATAGGATTTATATGTGTGTATAAACCAATGTAATCATGAGACATATTTTGTACTAAAGCAGCTACAGCTTTTGAAAAGTATTAATCTAAGTCCTTATTAGGGATTTGAGGTTTTTAAAATAATATTTAAAAATCCAGATTTATTTCTGAGAAAGAGTTTAAAATCAGCAGTTAATAGGAAAAAAACAGCTGGCCACAAGTTATTATTTTAGATATATGCAGTTGCAGTATAACATTATAATAAATTTATATTTGACCTGTCAAAAGCTTGCTTTAGGACCTTCTTACTGCAGGCCTTAACATTTAAAAAAAAACCAGGCACAAGTTTCCCAAAAAATATAAAATTAAACCTCCCCTCAAACCCTCTCTTTGCCCAGTGAGTGACAGTTGGTCTGGTACTGAGTGGGGTAAATTTGCCCTGTACCTATGAACTCTCATCCCCCCCATCTGTCTGCCAGCTGCCACCAGTTGATCCTCCCCTTAATCATCTATTCAGCAAGCCTCTGGATAAATTTTGCCCCAAAGGTGCAAAACCTCCTTCTAAGGTTCCTCACAGCAATTTCTCAGTCCTGCAAGGGACAGATGCAACGGAATCACGTCTCCTCTCTGGGCTGAGGGACACTGTTTCAGGGGTTATATATCCCTCCTCCTTGCCTCTGGTGTGCATTGGTTACTCATCCTCCCTCCTTGCCTGTGACAAGTTAAATCAATAAGCATGTGAGTAGCTGGACAGTCTTTGTATATAGGAAAGAACCTTTCTGAAAGGGCTGCTGCCTATAAACATGAGTGCATTACAAAATCAGAGAAAAAAAGAACTGCGGACAGAGCTTCCTCACCCTTATTGTTGCTATCAACAGATACAGACAAAAATATTTCCAGGATTTCTCTCTATTTTTTCCTTTTTTTTTAATAATGATAATATTTATGACAAGCTTCTAGACACTTTTTCTAGACATTAACTCTTTTGTTTAAGGAGTTTTCTAAATCAACATATACAGGCTAATTGTCTCCAAACCAGGTACTCCTGAGTACTTATCCAGACCTGATTTTATTTCTGATAGTTTTCGTTACAGAAAAAAATTAGCATCTAAAAAAGCACTCTTGGGATCTCTCAGTGGTGTGTTTTGGAATTCCAGGGAAAACTGACTAAGAGAGACACAAGCATAAACTTTTATTTCTTTATGACCCTCTTTTAATAAAAGCTGTAGAGTTTATTGGTGCTATCTTTATAAAGCCTATGGAGATTATTCAAATACCTCTCTGAATTATTTAATAAATGAATTATATCAATGGAGAGGGAATTTGAAAAAGGTGCTTGTTACTTGATCAGTAACTAATAAATGACTCATGCCATCTGAGACAACAGTGACCTCAGGTTTGTCTTTGTGAGAAGAGGGGAAATTTTCCCTTTTCTGTATTTCATTTGAGCTGCCATAAAATGATTGCAGAGTATGAAGATTTCACTACACAACAGAATGTTAGGTGTGCAAACTGTATGTGCTACTGTTCTAATTATACCTAATACAATACACTAATGAAACAAAAATTCTTATGTTGCAGTGCAAGTTTATTTCTGCTCTGAAAGGCTGCTGTATTGTTTTTCAACATAATCAATTGTTCCAAATGTTTATTAATAAATTTTAAATTTTCTGTCCTTAAAAAAGAAGTATTTTTTCAGAGATTTTTACAACTTTTATTTTTATTATTAGAATACTGGAGTTCAATGAATACAGCACTCCAATCAGGGAAAGCAAAAATAAGGTTTTTTTCCTGTTGACATAGGAAATTATTGCGTCTAAGAAGTTTAGTAAAGGATGAGCCTAAAATCCTGAGGAGCTTTGGGGATTTTTCCAGTCTTCAATACTTTTGAATTAGACTGAGTAAACTCAGGTAAAAATCAGTATTTAGAGGACCAGCATCAGCAGGGGAATTTCAAAAGGCTGAAAGTAAGAATAAGGAGCATGCAAATTCTGGTGTTTGCCTATGGATGTCACACTTTCTGGATAAACAAAGGATTTATTTCACCAGAACTATCCATATACCTTTTATGAGCAATAGAACCAAGATGCAACAGCTCAGTGAAAAGAACCCAGTAGTTAGCCTAGATTTCTATAGAGTGACAGGCAATGTGAGTTCTTTGTGTGCTTGTCACTTTTAACCACCTTCACTCCCTGTCAAATATCTTTTAAATATGTTGACCAATTTCAAACAAATTTGGTAGAAAAGTAGTTGACTCAAAGACAATGGTTATGAAAAAATGGCTAGGCAACCGGTCACAGGAACACTTCTTCCAAACCAAAATATTCTAAAATATTTGTGTTGCTATTAACTTTACAGTATCAAGTTTTTAGTCTGAAAAATATCAGAAAAGTTTTTTTATACACATGGAAAGTCACTGAATGTTTTCAAGTCTTTATTCACTCAAATTATAAAAATAACTTGGAGAGAATTATGCGTAAGATTCAGTGAATACTGTGATTCTACATTATTTACATCACAAGACTGGTGCTACTGTAATTCTTGTATTCAGAATGCTATATATATTGTTATGTTTAACTTTGTTATGTATTCTAATAAAAAACCAAAATATACTTTAGTGAATATGTACTTCATTTCATCATCTCAAAACCTTTTACTCTAGTGATAAATCTATAGTGTTTAGCATAGTAGAAATGCACTGAGAGTTAAGCATAATATACCTGCTGTTTATGCAGTTTCTGAAATCTGTTTCTTCTTCTGCTTGGGCCTGTTCTTGAATTAATATTATAATCACATTTTTACCATGAGTTAACTTCTCTTATGAGGAGAAACTGAGGGAGCTGGGCCTGTCTAGTCTAGAGAAGAGAAGACTTAGAGGGGATTTCAACAATACACACAAAGATCTGAAAGCTAGGTGTCAAGAGGATGGTGCCAGACTCTTTTCAACGGCGCCCAGCAACAGACAAGAAGCAGCGGCTATAAACTAGAACATAAGTTCCCCCTCAATGTGAGGAAGAATTTCTCTGCTTTGTAGGTGGCAGAGCACTGGAACAGGGAGGTCATGGTTTCCCTCTCTGGAGTATTCAAAACTAACCTGGACGTGTTCCTGTGTAACCTGCTCTAGGTGACCCTGCCTTGGCAGCTGGGTGATCTCCAGAGGTCCCTTCCAATCCTAATGATTCTGTGATTCTGTGAATGGGAATCTGGTATCTGAAGTACTGGTTATAAGCACAGTGAGTAAAAGAATATAATTTTATTCGTACAGATGACATTTTCAAATATGTATAAATACATTTTTACTTTAATTAAATCTTATCTACATCTTCTTCCTTGGATTATGTCACGAACATTTTGTTTGTGTTGTCAAACTCTTCAGTGAATCATCTCTCTCTCTCAAATTGTTCACAACAATCTAAAAAGATGTGTCTTTGCCCAGACTCCTTCTCCCCTGTCCCACAGCTTAGCAACCTGAAGCAATGAAGCACATACCCAACAGAGCTCCTCAGGCTGGTTCTGAAGAACTCATAAAGAGTCTAGGAATATAGTTAGGTCATGTAGAAAGAAAATGAGAGAGACAAAGGCACAATTTGAACTCAATCTAGCAACTTCTGTTAGGGATAACAAGAAGTGCTTCTACAAATACATCAATAGCAAAAGGAGGGGCAAGAAAAACCTCCATTCTTTGTTGGACATGGGGGGAACATAGTCACCAAAGATGAGAAAAAGGCTGAGGTACTTCACACCTTCTTTGCCTCAGTTTTCAACAGTAAGACAGGTTGTCCTCAGGACAGCTGGCCTCTGGAGCTGGTAGACAGAGACAGGAAGCCAAGTAGCCGCCCTGTAATCCAGGAGGAAACAGTTAGCAACCTGCTGAGCCACTTGGATCCTCACAAGTCTATGGGACCAGATGGGATCCATCTTAGGGTGATGAGGGAGCTGGCGGAAGAGCTCGCCAAGCCGCTCTCCATCATCTACCAACAGTCCTGGCTCCCTGGGGAGGTCCAGATGATTTGAAGTTGGTGAATGCCATGCCAATCTGCAAAAAGGGTTGCAAGGAGGACCTGGGAAACTACAGGCCCATTGGTCTGACCTCAGGGCCTGGCAAGGTTATGGAGCAGATCATCCTAAGTTCAATCACACAACACCTACAGGACAACAACCTACAGGATGGACAAGGGATCAGACCCAGCCAGCATGGGTTTAGGAGGGGTAGGTCCTGCCTGACAAACCTGATCTCCTTTTATGATCAGGTAAGCCGCGTGGTGGATGAGGGGAAGGCTGTGGATGTGTCTATCTGGACTTCAGCAAAGCCTTTGACACCGTCTCCCATGGCATACTCCTGGAAAAGCTGGCAGCCCATGTCTTGGACAGGGGCACTCTGTGCTGGGTTAGGAACTGGCTGGAGGGCCGGGCCCAGAGAGTGGTGGTTAACGGGGTTGCATCCAGTTGGCAGCCGGTCACTAGTGGTGTTCCCCAGGGATCAGTGTTGGGCCCAGTCCTGTTTAATATCTTTATTGATGATCTGGATGAGGGGATTGAGTCCACCATCAGCAAATTTGCAGATGACACCAAGCTGGGGTGAAGTGTTGATCTGCTGGAAGGCAGGAGGGCTCTTCAAAGGGACCTGGACAGACTGAAGAGTTGGGCTGATTCCAATGGGATGAGGTTCAAAAAGGCCAAGTGCCGAGTCCTGCACTTTGGCCACAACAACCCCCTGCAGCCCTACAGGCTGGGCACAGAATGGCTGAAGAGTAGCCAGGCAGAAAGGGACCTGAGAGTTTGGATTGAAAGGAAGCTGAACATGAGCCAGCAGTGTGCCCAGGTGGCCAAGAAGGCCAATGGCATCCTGGTCTGGATCAGGAACAGTGTGGCCAACAGGTCCAGGGAAGTGATTCTTCCCCTGTACTCAGCACTGATGAGGCCACACCTCGAGTGCTGTGTCCAGTTCTGGGCCCCTCATTTCAAGAAGGATATTGAGATGCTGGAGCAGGTCCAGAGAAGAGCAACGAGGCTGGTGAAGGCACTCAAGCACAAGTCCTATGAGGAGAGGCTGAGGGAAATGGGGTTGTTTAGCCTGGAGAAGAGGAGGCTCAGGGGAGACCTCATCACTCTCTACAACTCCCTGAAAGGAGGTTGTAGCCAGGTGGGGGTTGGGCTCTTCTCCCAGGTAACCAGTAGTAGGACAAGAGGGCATGGTCTTAAGCTGTGCCAGGGGAGGTTTAGGTTGGATATTAGGAAAAAATTTTTTACAGAGAAAGTAATCAGACATTGGAATGGGCTGTCCAGGGAGGTGGTGGATTCACTGTCCCTGGAGATTTTTAAGAGGAGACTGGATGCGGCACTTAGTGCCATGGTCTAGTAACCATAGTGGTGTTGGATCAAGGGTTGGACTTGATGATCTTGGAGGTCTTTTCCAACCCGGTCGATTCTATGACTCTATGATTCAATGATCCTGAAATTGGATACACTCTCAGTTAGGCAGTATATATGTGCCAGTACCATTCAGGGGATGCTTCAGATGGTGGACACCTGTTTAAAACTTACCAGTCTGACAATTATAATAGAGAGAGAACCTTCAATTGCATCATCTGTGTGTAGCTACAGACACAAGAGCATGGGCCAATACACATGAAAGGACACTCATCCTAGCCCTGCTCAAGACATGAATGAACATTTTCAAGTGTGAGCACCTGCATTTTGCCTGCAGTACGAAACAATACTGTTCTCAGTTCTGTTGCCACAGCACACAGAAAAGAACAGAGAAATGTGAACAGGAAGATTTAAATGAGTGAAGAAAGAAGTGCAACAGAGGACTTGAAACAATAGCAAAGGGGGAATTCATGATGTAGAGTATCTAAGGTTGAAGGTACAAAACTAAACAGACCTATTGTCTGTTCTTTCATTTCATACCTTGTAAAAAGCCTTTCAGTTTCGTAATTACAAATTTCCCACGAGGCCTGTATGTGATCTGTTTCCCTGAAACTCTGTAAAACAAAGACCACAGATGGCCTTCTTTGATAAATACAATAATTGGAAAATAGACTGCATAGTGCTAATTCTTTAGTTCTGAGGTCTTCATATGGAAACTGTAAAAGATATATCTGGATACAAAGTTTGCCTATATAGGATGTGTTTTGTCAAATGATAAGATATTGAATTGGACTGTAATCTATAAAATCCATTTTAAGAATTTAATCATCAACCATGGTATGATGAGACTATTTAGCTCAACAGAAGGCAAGTAATTCAAGCACTACTCAAGAATTATTTTTAGGCATCAACTGGCAGCATAGCTAATTACTCAGTTTATGTCCATAATGACTGAATAAACTCTGGCTCTGAAACAAATGAATAATACCAGTTTGCATTTGCATAGCACTTGTCATCTATAGACCTGACAGTTTTAAAAGGATGGGCAAACATTCACAGTGACTATTTCTAGTGAAAACAGTGTCCTGCATAAATTGCTACTATGAAGGCAAATCAAAGCCTGCTTGAAAGACACTGCTGCATTTAGCCACAAGATTTAACAACCAAAATACAGCGAAAACATATGCTATGCTTGTATGAAAGGGTAATTAGGCAGGAAAACAAGTTTTTAGAAAAGAGATGGCATTGTTTTTTGTAGAAATCTGAGATTAGTTGTATTTGGAACATAATGATTATGTGCCCAGTCCAATCCCTGTAGTCAATTATTGGTCTATGTAGTTGATGTCACCACAAAGAGACTTGCAAATGCTTACTATTTTTAATTTCAGAATTACCCTCTGAGCTCACTGTCTGAGCTGGGATGCCTTCCCATAAAGCAGGCAGGTTCCTGCCAGAGCTGAGAAGCTAAGAAGAGATCTACTACCTGTGCACAGTAACACAGGCAGATAACCCTGAAACACATTTAGGCAGTATTTAAATATAGAACAAAGTGTGCCCAGATGTGCCAGATCCCCTTTTTTACCAACTTTGTCTCCTGGAAAGCAGCCATAGCATACTATTGTAGGCATGAAGGAACAGTGTTAGACTTGCCTGGCAGAACCAGAGCTGGCATGCTGCTCTGGCAGCAGATCTTAGGTAAAATCATCCAAGAAAACCCATGAACTAGAACTGGCTTGACCTAGAAGTGAAGAGGGATCTTTTATCAGCCTTTGGGTTGTGGACCAGCTTGTGAAGTTACTTGCTGACACTGATTTGCTTCAGTCTTCTTCCCTACACTTCTGTAAATAATATTTTTTGCCTTTACATCTGAAGCCCTCAAAGGCAGGCCTTTCTTCTTGCTGTAATGTTACATGACAGAAGAGTATATAATGGAAATGGATTCTTATCTTGGACAGTTTTTCTTCAGTGCCATTGTACTGCAAATATAACATCAACATCTATACATATATGTCAATGCTAAGATTTTTATATATTCCTTGTTATCATTTGCACTGCATCAATAACCCAGTCCAGTTTAGTTTACATAGTCTAGGCAGCCCAATTATTCCAGTTACTTAATTTTTATCTACATTGACAGAGACATCCTTAGATGTTCTGCAAATATATACGTTGCTTCAAATTTATATGTTGCCTAATTTTGAAAGGCACTGGCAAATGTCTCAAATAATCTGTGTCAATATAATACAACATAATACATAGGTCTGAGTATCAGCCCAGTCTTGTGCCTCTTCAGCAACTAAAATAAAGAGGAAAAAAGAAGAAAAACTCAAAATTTAATGTTCCTATCTTTTCTGAATAATTTTGAATGACTGTTACCAACATGCATCAGAAAAAGGGTATTTTATTTACAAGAGTCAACTGCTTTAGTTCAAATTGTTGGCCAATACAGATATGATGTGAGAATTCTACTTACTTATCTACCATCAAATTAATCCTCTTGACTCATTGTTGCTCCACCCTAATGCTGCACACACTTGTGTAAATATGATGCAAGGGCTTCTAGTGTGCGCGCCTCACAGCTGATCTTATTGCAGATATCAGTAATTTCTATTATTTCACTCCGATAATTGTGGGAGAATCTGCCCTCCCAGGGCAAACTTGAGACTTAAGGAAGGCACCAAACCAGTGGCAGTTTAAATTGCTTTTGGCAGAAAGTACAGAGCAATAAAGCTTGTGTTTGATGGCTGTGCTTCCTTTAATGAAATCATCCCACTGAGGTGAAGGCGCAAATACATTCTAGTGCTGGTGTGTGAAACCCATTCTTGATGGAGCTACATGCACTTCTCTCTCAGGATGGATCACGAGATGAGAACAAATTTTAACTCAAGTGAATTTTGCAGTATGGAAAAGCTCTAGACCTCCACTAACTTTGTGCTGAAGTCTTAAGTCAGTGCCTGACAAGGGCATTACTAGGCAATCACTTTACTTCAATTATCAGGCAATAAATTAATTCCCTGGAAATTAAAAGTCAAATAACTTCATACATCTAGTACACGCTACCTACATATTCAAGAATAATACAAACTTAAGAATCTATTCCTAGACTCTAGTAGAAACAGGCATGTGTAGAGAGATTAGAGTACGTAAATGGCAAATTATCTGAAGCAGAATTCCTTTTTCATATTTTCATATTAGGATCAATGTTTGCAGTGTTTACTGAAAAGAAGTTTTCCTTCTCACAAAACTATTCTCTATATGATGATCTAGCAGACTTTTATTTTTTTTTGCATATTGCATAGCATGGTAATTTTGCAAAAGATGCCTCCATTTTACGATCTAGTAGTCTTTAGGTATTTCTATTGAGACATTGATGGCTAGAATCATAAAATATGTCTGTTCTAACATGCTTTGTTTAAATGCTCATTTTGTTTACCAGCTTCATAGGATGCCTGTAGTGGCTTTGGTGCATGTACAGGATGTGGCACTGTCAGTTAATCTTTCAGAATCTTGGAAGCAGAGTTTCTTCACCCTGAGACCTTTTACTTTGTGCTAGTGACATGTCTGCATTCCAGCAGCTGCAAACCTACTGTGAGGAAGGTGAAGGAAGGGCTAGTGCTCCCTGCCAGATTCTTCTGAGTGTCTGAGCACCAGTTTGGTCAGCTGGCAGTGGTCATATCCCAAACCTGAAAGACCAAAGTCAGACTTAATTTTTGAAAATCTGGTCTGATTTGAAATCTCAAAATCCAGCTTCCTTTTTTAGAAAACTTTAATCGCTTACCTTTTCCTACTGTAATGAAATAACACTCCCTATTTTGACAGTCTCTGGCTCTATGGAATGAAAGGCAAAATAAACAATGAAGACATTGAACATTCTAATACACAAACTCAAATGTTTCCTTAATTCCTAGGCCTAAACTAGACAGCTTATCCAAACATTTCCTCCTGCTGACTCCTTCTGTCCCCCACAACATCCTGGGTTACTAGATTTTAGATAGGAACTTCTAATACACATAATCCACATTAAGAGCAGAGTTTCATTAGCACAAACTCCCCTATCATAATTGTAATCTACAGTAAATGAATGCAATTAGACACACCAGGGTCTCCCCTGAGCCCTCCCCTCCTCTGCACACAGACAGCAGCCATAAGCTGACACCAGGCTCTTGTATAAAGCTAGCACACTACATTCACTGCAATAGCAGCAGGTCAACAGGGTTGCACTTTCCAGGATCATGTCAGTGCTTCTCCTTCAGCTGTTAGTGCTCTCATGTCTTGGATCCACAGAGCCACAGGGAAATTCACAGCAAAGGAAAAGCAGAAAGCCATTTCAGCACTTTTTCTATCCGGACAAAAATCTTAGAAGTCAGAGTTTTCATGAGCTGGTAGGTGAGAACCCAGTAGCTGTTGAGGACAAGCTGGGAGTACCAAGCTTTTTTGTAGCAATTCCACAGACAGCATCTGAAAGTGAGAAGAAAGAGGAGAAAAAAATGTCACGATTCATCCTTCCCAATGCAGAACTTTATGCAGACCAAGGCCTGAGAACCTGGGCAGCACCCAGAGAGATCTCTCCTGTGGAAAACTTCTCTCCACCCCATTATTCCAGCAAGAGGGAGTCTGAGTCTCCCTACAGAAAAGACGCCAAGAAATTTTGGGACCACTTCATCTTAAAGAAAAATTCAGCATCTGAAGAGGTTGTCCTGCCAATCAAGACCAATGAAATGCATCAAGAAAACTGCAGAACCCTGCCTTTTGCCCAGGTAAGAACAGGTGTCTGAAATCAACAAACATGCCTTTTGTAATCAGCAACTAAAGATACATGGGTTATTTCAGTGGCTAAGTCACACGGCTTCATGATGAGCGCTGAAAAACACTGTTGAAAAAACTTCAGTTTGATAAGGCAAACTACTAAATTGCAGCACTGGAAAGCTGCACACTTGATTTTCATAGAGCTATTTATTCTTTTTATGCAAAGATGTTCTGACATAGCCTAAGCAAGTAGGGCATTGGGGAGTAATTATCCATTCAATTAATATACACCTCAACAGTTTGTATATCTGAATTATGATACATATATATATATATTTATATGTATGTATGTGTATATACACACAGTCACACGTGCATATTTACAGAGTCCCAGGACAACTGTTATAAGGAGAAGCTGGTTGTTTTCTTAAAGCTAAGCAAGGATTCTTTTCTGCTGTAATAATTAGAAGACTGATGCTTAAATCTGATTCTGTGCTAAGAATGCTGGAGAACTGGTAAATTTTCCCATGCACGGATGGAGCCCTTCTGTCATACAGTAATATCAAGACAAGTAAATAGCATAGACAGAAGTCCTGCATTCCTTGTAAGTCAACATCTATTCTCAGTGTATTTGTAGTCACAGTCTGTCAAGGACTACGTTTTTTCATATCCAGAACTAAATTTATTTCACACAGACATATTTAAATATAGATGTGGCCTAGAAACCTGTACCATTTTTTCTGAGAACAAAAAAAATGCAGTGTTGTTCTCTTGAGGGTTGTTTTGTTGTTGTTGGGGTTTTCTGTTCATATCTTCTAGCAAAGTCTGTGGGCCATTTCTTACCAGAAACCTGAAATTGCTTTCTGTTTCAGGGTGTTACTCATAACAGCTGTGAGAAGGTGACAGTACAGAATAATCTGTGTTTTGGAAAATGTAGTTCCTTTCATGTTCCTGGTCCAGAAGATCATCTTTATACCTTTTGTTCTCATTGCTTGCCCAGCAAGTTCTCCATGAAGCGCCTGAATCTCAACTGCACTGGTTCTGTCCCAGTGGTCAAAGAAATCATGATTGTAGAAGAGTGTAAATGTGAGACTCGGAAGATTAAAGATGCTGTGATTGGATCTCAACTGTCAAACTTACATGCAAATGTACATGAGCACAATTAACCAGTGCAAAGTACCTCAACACAATCATAAGAATTTGCCAATGAAAAACCCCCAAAAAAGTAAAGCTGTCATCACTCTAGTATATAAAAATATTAAAAATACAGATTTTCTAGATGAACTTCTCTGTTCCAACAATAACTTTAGCTAAAATGTAACAGATGTTTCCTTGCAGCTGTTAAAGAAATGGAGATGAGATTACTAGGCTTATGTGTAAAGGTCTCACTTTGACAAGGAAAAACCTTAAATATTTTTCCACCCTTCCCATCACTGTTTCCGGGATGCTAGTAAACAATGGCTGAAGAATTAACATTATTTAACTGTGCAAAAACTAAATGTACTGACTGGTTTACATTGCCTTTGCTTGCAGAGACTGCCAGTATATTTTGCAGGGAAGTAGTCTCCTCCCTGCAAAAACAGGTTTACTTTTACATGAAGATAATGGCTGGAAAGCATTAAATATAAATGGACACAAGGCACATAGAAAACTGTGATTAGTTAACGTGATTCTGATTGCTCCCACCTGGAGTTCAGTTCCCATTGTAAACTAATAGTCCTCAAAATTTACACCAATTGATAGTAGTTGCAAAGGATGTTTTGCCATAGAAACCATTTGTTCTCTTCCTATATGCCTGCATTTGCTCTGTACATTTTTTTTACTTAAAGTGTTACACTGTACAATATAAGAAATGCTATAATCTCAAAGAAAACATCATAGATGGATTTTTTTGTTGTTATTATTATTTAAATTCACATTTAAATTTAAATGTTATTATCATTATTTAAATTTGTGGAAAGACAATGCATATTTTCCAATCTAATAAGTTTTAACATTGTCAGTGAATCCAAGATATTGTTCAAGTTCTCAACACTAAAACTAAAGCAGAAAAGGCACTTGTGTGACAGAAGATCTGCACAAGGACTTTATCATCATGGCAATACCTGAATAGCTTTACAGGGACAACTGAGAGAACTTTGCTAGGAAGGGTCTGAGTCTACTGCTAAGCAACACAGCACCAGCGGCTGCTAGCTGAACTGCTGGCTTTCCTGCTCACTCCAGCTGCTTCTCCCTGGATTTCTCTTGCAGATCTGGCACACCAGGCAGAGATCAGCTTCCAGCAACTAGAGTTCAGTCTATTTCTAAGCCAGTTCTTTCAGTCCTCTGAGAATCTGTTCCATTGCTATTGCCAAACTCTCCGAACTGTCACAACTCTTTTTTTGGGTATTGGAAATCACTATTGATTTAGCTGGTCAATTCAAGGGTTGGGTAAATGATTCCCTGTATTTGAAATGCCATGGGATCAGAAATGCCTTAATATTCTGTCAAAAAATATGTGCAGCATCGATTTGGAGTGCGAGTCCTATGTTGAATATTTATTAAAAATTGCACCTGAATGATATTCTGATACTGGATCTGAAGCTGTTTGCTTCTGCAGGTCACTTGCAGAGAATGAACTGTATGTAGTCACCTTTCACTACACATAAACCTGTTTTTAAATAATAAAAATTGCATACTAAAACTGAAGAAAGTCTTCTCTCTATCCTTTTACACAAAGGACTGATGTGCAACCTATATACAGCTGTTTATATGTTATGTCATGATATAAGATGTCATTCCAAGTAACTAGCTGACAAGATCTGCAGTTTTGGTCACCACAATACAAGAAAGATATTAAGCTATTAGACAGCATCCAAAGGAGGGCAATGAAGACAGTGAAGGGCCTTGAGAGGAAGCTGGATGAGGTCACTTGTTCTGTTCAGCCCAGAGGAGACTGAAGGCAGACCTCACTGCAGTCACAACTTCCTTGTGAGGGGAAGAGGAAGGGAAAGTACTGATCTCTGTGACCAGTGACAGAACCCAAAAGAATGGCCTGAAGTGGTGTCAGGGAAGGTTTAGGTTGGATATTAGGAAAAGGTTCTTCCCCCAGAGGGTGGCTGGGTACTGGAACAAAGTGGGAAGTGGTCACAGCACCAAACCTGACAGAGTTCAAGAAGCGTTTGGACAACACTCTGAGGCACAAGGTGTGAGTCTTGGGGATGGTCCTATGCAGGCCTAAGGGTTGGACTCAATGAGCCTTGTGGATTCCCTTCAACTCGTCATACTCTGTGATTCTGTGATCCCTGTATTGTGTGTGATTATTAGTGTTCATTTTTAATCAAGACAAGGTAAGAAAAGCATACAAAGCATTAAAGTTCTTAACTTTTTTTGTCTTTTTTACCATCCCTTTTTTTAATCTGAAAAAGCTAAATATTCTGAGATGTTTTACTCAGAATGTTTGACCCATGTTTTAAAGCTGTGTAGATATATAAGAATATTTGAAGAATGTTTGTCTGCATTTTTTTTTCCTGAAATGCAAGTATGTTTTTGATTTGTATGTTTTTTTGCAAGGCTTGATACTTGCAGAGAACCGCCTGAAGGTAGGACCTACATACACTCCCAATAAGATCACAAGACAATTATAAAGAAAAATCTTCCAGTCTTATAGTTTTGACACAACTGACTGATAAACTGAGAGCTTTACACATGAGGATGGCAGAACTGAAACTATACTGTGGACTGTAAAGTATTCACCCTTATTTTTTAAGCTCCTTCTGTGTGCTGAAGCCTTACTGCAGCCAAAGAAAGCTATTCATGTAAGGTGTTTGCAGGACGAGATTCTTAGTGTGAATTTGCACAGCTTAAAAGTAGGTGAAAAGAGGTAATGACAGCTGTAGTAATTGCTAATTAGATTAGTGCTGTAGGTTTTTTGGATGCATGTTTAATTAACCCAGCAATGACTGGTTGCATGTAATTAGCACAGTGTTCTGCAAAATCAATCAATGTGTTAATTAGATCAGATTTCTCAGCCTTCAAAAATTCCATATTAGGAATATGTTGTACCCAGGGGGTAACAGGATTTTGCTCTCTCAGCACAGCAATGGCCTCTCTGAGTAGGATACTGTGGATCAGAAAGGTGCAGGGTGTGATCCATATCCCTACATGGACGCTTCCTGTAGTAACACCATTATAGCAACAAACCTGCATGACTTTAGCTGTGTCTGCTCAGAGGTTGCATGCTTTCTGTAATGAAAGCTTTTCCAATTTTGCAATGTAACTATGCTTACAATGCAACTGTTGTTTTTGTAATCTATTTCAGAGCACTACCTGTGCAAACCTACCTTACAGAACAAGACTAAGCCATAGTTGCACAGCTCTCTGAAAATTCAAATCAATTCCAAGTCAACTTTCTACACTTCTGACCTTTTATTTGACCTATTGTCTCTTTTCCAAAGGGGCATGCTTTATCTAGAAAATAATTGAAAAGAAGTGCTGGTTTTTTCCTACTGCTTAAGCAAAATAAATTTTCAGTACAGGCTATTCTCTTAAATGTGGATTTAATGCAAGCAGCTTTAATGCCTACAAATACATCAAACACCAGAGTTACATCAAACTCTTACTGAATTCTGCACAACCATATATTCCAGGGAAAAGTCTCTGAAACTGCACTTGGTACTTCATGCTTGTTTGGTACTTTGTTCACTGCCTCTGAAATATTCACAGCTAAGGTCATGGCTCTCAGCAGACTAGCTTTTACTGACAGGTAGTGAAATCTCTTGCAGTGCTTTGTCCTAAATGTACCAGCTCCTTGCTGCAATAGCAAAACAACAAGATTCCCTATTCAGATAGAAGCTCTCTGCCAGCCTACACAGCTGCATAATCACATCACGTCTGGGATGCACCAGGGAGTGCGTGCCGTGCAGGATGGTGCATGTGAAGAGGTGTGGAGTTGGGGTTAGATCGGATCCTCCACCAGACAGTTTGCCAGTAGAAACAGGAAACACTGATAGTGAACTCTAAATATTATTTGATGTTGTGCTAAACCTAAATCTGGGAATATCTGGCATGTAGCCACCAACTTTAGCTTTCCTGACAGCTGTGCACACTTCCTCACCTCAGGTGAGAAAGAATGCAGATTAAAAGACTCTGTAGTTGGCCCTGTTGAAAGAATATTGATAAAATGTTAATGGTCCACACTGAGAATAAAATCATCTGTTTACAGCACCTTGGCCTCCATGGCACCACCAAAATGCACTTCAAGTTGAAAAGCAAAAAATGTACCGGGAGCTAAAATTATTATCAAAAACCCGAATAATAATAATAATAATAAAGTCAGGGCCATTCTGATGCATTTTCAGTTTCCTGGTTTAACGTATATTGCTATTACCAGTCATTTAGTCTGATGTTCTGCTCGTGGCTGCAGCCAGCAGTCAGGGAGTTCAAACAGAGCAGACATGTACCTAAGCTTCCTTCTGAACAAGGGATATCTGCTGAAGCTTGTTCAAGCTTACACTACAATAGATATGGAAGCATTCAAGCCGTTTGTTGCCCTGCCCTTCAGACAGCAACTCCTGGAGATAAAGAGGCATTAGAAGAGGTAATATTAGAACACCTTCATCTGAACAGAGCTCCTCAAACCACTATTAACTGCGTAAGTTAGCCTACTGCCTGGTCTACCTTGTCCCATGTAATCTATCTGGGCTGCGGGATCAGTAGATCTCACCATGTCTACTACTGAGGCAGATAGATTGGAAAACATACCTTGCCTTTGATTTTTCTGGACAGTAGGCTAGAGAGACAAAATGGAGCCTGAGACACATTTTCGTTTAACATCTACCACCTCATTCTCAATATGTCACACTGCAACTGACAAAACTTCTGGGCCAGGACAGGTTTTGTTTCTGCATGCTTTGTCATTGACACAGAGTTCTGCCTTCACGACATGAAGGATTTTGCTCCCATTCAAGAGTTAACAAGTGTCTCCTATGTATTTTATCAAGGTTTGCAAGGAGATGACCAACACCATGGTGCTGCAGAAAAGAAGTGGTAGTAACAAACCGCACAATTTAGAAGGACCCAGGCAGCTGAGTACTGCTGAGAAGACTGATCTCTCAGCTCAGGAGATATTTGTGTACAGACAATGCACATGCAACAAGGGGCCCAACTGGGCTCAAAATGAATCCTGACAAACAATGTCAAGAAGCAAGGGGCTTATAAGCCGTAAGAATCATGGGAGTCACAGTGCACACCTCTCTCTTGCATGTGCTCTCTATAACAGAGCATCAGCTGTTACTGCACATGGCTTGATTTTAGCATGCTGATTTAATATTTACAGAGTGCCAATAAAAATTGTATGATGACAGCTGGTGGCTCCTGTGGTAATTTATAAACAGCAGCAACAACACAACACAGACATCAGAAACTCCAAGAGGAATTCTATGCTATTGTGCAATATTCAGCACTGAAGAATGTGAATGATTTTTCAGACTTTTAATAATCTTGGGTAATACATCCATATTAGATTTTATGTAAAGTTCATACTATGTAAAGTTAGTATTTCCTCACTCAGATAGGAATTCACTACAAAGACTCATTATCTATCTGTCTGGATTTGATATTCTGGCAAAAGTATCAGGTAATATCTATAGTCCATATTTTTCCATTGGGAAGTCCAGCACACAACTGCTTGCTTTTCTTCCTGCATTGTGCTTCCTCAAAAGAAGCATTAATAAATGGGGACTGCTGTGCTGATGACTGAGCCAGAATAGACCACTGCCCTTGTTCCACAACCTGTGTTTCCTCTGCGCAACCATGAGTAGAAAAGAGAAAAATACAATCAGTCTGACAAGACTACAGGTCTAATGACTGGCCATTATCAGCATACTACTACAAAAATGCAAACACCTGGTATTCAAATAAAAGTTGACATTACTGACTGTTTCTTTTTATTCTACATGAAACCTTCACTGACTGTACTATCCTTCTTTGCTTATATTTCCATTTTATTTCCCAAGTCCATTGTTTCCTTTAGACTGCTTGATTGTTTTGTTTTGGTTTTTGGTTTTTTTGCCACCAACATTTATTCTTCAAATCAGTGAAAATTTTTCACAGCTTATTATGCCTTTTACATATAGACATAAATTGATACATGAAATTTGTCAGGGAACAGAGCTAGAGGCTGTTTTTCATTACAACAACTTTTCCAGTTATTCTTTTTGCTTTGTTTTTTTAATAGTCCAATTAATATGTCTATTATTATCAGTGTTACCTGCTCCGAAGGACATATATGCAGGTTGTTCTGGAGAAAGTGCTCTCCTCTGGTTTAGATGGAACACACTTCCTTCTCCTTCCAGACAGTGTCCAGTTTCTGCTACGAATGTCTATTTTCAGGTCAGAGAAACCTTACGTTGAAGTGTTAACAATTGCCCTGTATAACAGAAGACTGTGGACACTGAAATCAGGACAAGGTCCAAAAGTCTTGGCAAAAGCTTGAAAAGTACCTAAACACTAACCTGATTTTTTGGGTTCTGCCTTTTCAGAATAATCATATTGTGATTAAGTTTTAGAAAGAATATGATCAGTAGAACAGAAGAATTTTCTGCATTGGTGGTGTTCACCATATTACTCTGCATCATTTCATCTACCATTGTGAAGGAAGAATGCTCCAGGGCAAGAGCCCATCAATTTACAATGGGAACTATGCCACTCAGACAGATGGGGATACCTTTAGGTAGCCAAAAGATCATATATGTGCATCAGCAATGGGTGCTCAAGGCATGATTCCCAGCTGGGAACGCTGAAAATTCTGTCCATCACAAGCTGTCTGTTGCTCTTAGCCACAGCTAATCCCTCATGGGTCTGAATTATCTTTTTAAAACAAAGATTGCCTTCTATGGCCATGTAAGGATCTTGTGTGAGCAAGGGGCACAGTGCAGCAGGGGACTTAAATGCCATGAAAATGTTGCAACTGGTCTGTGCTGATGGAGGAGAAAGGCTAGGAAGCAAAATATATGAATCTATGTATATATTAATATATATAATTCATGGACATGAAGTGTCCTATTCCAATCAGGGCACACTGAATGTGTTTTACGAATGGTCCTTATACCTTTCATGCACTCAGAAACTACATGATTTGACTATTCATTACATCACACACTAATGCTACTATGTTGAAAAACAACTATAAATCTAAGGTGCCATTGTCCATCTGATTCTTTCTTGATTTAGGTGTCCCTGGAGTTGGTCTTGCTATGATGTCATAGATAATAGGAGGGGATTTTTTCAGAGGATCCTATTATCTTAGTAGTCCAGGGGCACCCTTCTTTTTCATGGATGGCTTTAAAATTCTGAGAAACAAAAGGTCCTTATCTGCAAGGTGGGGGCTGTTCTCCTTGCGGTGAGCTGGGGCTCTCCAGTTACAGTCTTAACCATGATTATGCAGTATACAAGTTAGAATAAGTATCTCTTTAGAAAGTTAGTATAAATTTATACTATTAAGTTCCTACAGCTTCATACTACGAAGCCTCGCTGTTGCAGCTCTCAGGGATTCTCCCGGCAGCAGCCTGGAGCCCAAGGCACAGGCCTTGCCTGCAGTGGTAGTGTTTTGGCAGGGCCTGCAAAGGGACACTGCAGAGGTGGAATAGAGAGAAGGGCTCATTCTGACTAAAGTCTGTGCTCGTGAATTGGCCTGCGACAGCGAGCTCCAACCCTGGGGAAAGGCGGCTGGTCGGCCCCAGGGCACCGGGCACAGGGGTTTTCCAGCGGGCAGGGGACACCGTCCCGCCCGCGCAGGAGGCGAGGTACGGCACCCCACCCTTGGTGCCTCTCGCAGTGCGCGGAGGGACGCCCCTGCTCTCGAGCCGTGAAGGGCGGCCGTGCCCGGCCGACAAGGCTCCACCGCCCCGTCCCTGCCGGGCGCGGGTCCCGCCCCGCCGGGTGTGTCCGGGCGCGCACGCGCGGCTGGAGCGGCGGAAGCCTACGGTTGGTTCCGCCTCGTGCCCTGCAGCGGGGCCGGCGGGGGGCGGCGGTGGGCGGGAGGCGCCGGCCCCGGCCCGGCCGGGAGGGGCAGCCCTGGGGGGGGGGGTTGGGAGGGTGAGGTCCGAGGGGGATGGAGAGCGGCGGCTGCCCCTCGGGGCGCGGCCGCCCGGTGCTGGGTTGCTTCCTGGGCACCTTGGAGCGTCCCGTGTCGCCATCCTTTGGACCTCAGCTCCAGGAGTGCTGCTGGGTGTGCAGAGAGCTGGGGAGAGAAACCTTTGGCAGGCTTGAGTCTCTCCCCAGGTATGAAATAGGGAAGTGCTGCTGCCGCTTTCAGGCAGCTCCGGCGTGCTGGCTGTGCTGTGAGTGTCGAGGAGGGCATTTGTGCCATGGCCGAGGCGCGTGGGAGCGGCTGGCCGTGTGCTTCAGCAGGGCACAAGGAAGGGCAGCGGCCCCCGCCTGCCTTGGTTTCACACTTTCATTTCCCAGCTCCAGTAGTTAGTCGGGTCTTCGTTCCCGTTACACTGGTGATCCAAACAGTGCTGTGCTCAAGTAACACGCATTACCTGTCCACAAGTGGGTGTTTGGTCGGCGGTAGGCAAACGTGGTTTTCATGGGACTTGTGATCATGAGAATACAGTGGGTATACGTGAATGGCAAGCCACGTCGGTGTCCAAGCCCGTGTAACATCTTTTGTGAATGCAGTGTTTGTTTACAGGTACACTTTGGTAGATCCCATCAATGAAAAATAACTGGGTGGGAATGTCTTGCCTACCTTAACCAACCTGTGAACAGCCACCTAACTGTGTAGTGCTGACGTGTGTACTAAGAACCATCCATTGCATAACCATGGGCAAGGCCAGGTGCATGGGGTTTTGTCAGGGCAAAAATGTTCTCTGGCTTGTGTTAGCTGGTTACGCAGTTTTTTTTAAACGCAAGAGCTGCAAAAGACGTAATAGTAATTCCATTCTCACACTTGATAATAGCATGACTTCTTTAAAATCTAGTTGAAAGTAATTTTGTTGATTAGTTCAAGTTCACTTTTTTTTCCCCTGTTGAAGTGTATTTTTAGTTTTATATCAGTAATTTTTGGCAGTAATTCTTAAGATTTCGAGAAAGTCGTCTAAAACTGCAGCTGGATCCACAAATTAAGGGAGGCTCTTGATTGATATGGCCTTGCCTTGGCTAACACAAGTATTATGACAGGTGTGTCTCTTGTGTTTCTACTCTCTGTTCCTTTTTCTCTCTGACTTGCTTAGGGTACAGCCTTTTTAGAAAGTGGTGTTTTTTTCCACTCTAGAAGTGTGTTTTATAGAGCATAGTATTGTTCAGTTTGCATGGGGTCTTAAAACTGTGTTTCACAGTGAGCATACAATAAATTACTGATTGTGTCGTTCTGGACTTATTTAAGGATTTGTGAAAAAAGTTCTGCAAGTCAGATTTCAGAAGTCTTACTTTTCTTACTGAGAAAGCTGAAGTGAGACATGGTTTCTAGTTATGGATCAGTGCAGCACCCATGAATCTGCAAGGAGCTGGCTGTCATGCTTCTTAGGGTGAGAAATTGAGTACTGCTCCTGTTAAGTTTATTTATGAAACACAATTTTCTAAGTATGATTTGGGACAATCGTGATGCAAAATTGTATACTTTTTTTTTTAAGTTTGCATTTAAATGAGTCTGTTAAAGCTACTTATATATCATGGTAACATTTCTGGTTAGAGCAAAGCTTTCTTATTTCTTGGAATTGAGTTTCTGCCTGCATTCTGTGGTCTCATTATTCAGTGGATGTCACATGAGCAGTCGTATGGCAGGTGATTGTAGTGAACAAAAAACTGAGTTTATGTTACAGTTAATTGAATTGGGTGGAAAGAAAAGGGTTAGGAAAAGAATGTTGTCCAGGCATCCTGTAATAAAAGTATTTTTTTGGAAAGGCAAGAACAATTCTTGATCATGTAGGAAAGATTCAGTCATGGTTGGTAAATCCAAAACTTTCCAGAGGCACAACTTCTGTTTGCCTTCAAATGCTTTGTGTTTGAGATGTTTGTTTGGGATATTTAGAAAAAATGGCTATAAATTAGGGTATGAGGCAAGAAAACCACTAAACCTCTAACATTAGTATTGTGTATTTTCTCATAAATTGTTTAATTGGAAAAACTTTAGGCATTGCTTGTATGAATACTGATTGTATACGGATATAATTCACTGAATTGTTTCTTTCAATTGATTTGTTCTAAACCTGCTCATAGACTTTTTCCGCTACATATTGTAGTTTTTCTGATCAGAAATTATGCATCCTAAAGATCAAAATTAGTTGAGATCAGTCATCTTTACTCTTGACATTATATTTGAAAAAAATAAATATAATTAATTTGAAGTATGTTTAAAAAACAAAAGGATATAAATTCACTTTGTCTGTGAGTTAAATTTTAATCTAGTACTTCCTACCTAGCCATCAGATTGTGCTTATTAGGTTTTCTTCATTCCCCCCACCTTTTATATTTATACATGGTACGTAAACCAAGAGAGAGGAGAAAAATTTCACTTTGCTGGACTAAGTCAATATAGTAACATTGTTTATTCAATATTGCTGACAAAAGTATAATGACAAACATAAAACTTAATGTAACATTATAATAGGCACACAGGAAGTAAATGTATGTTATTGTATGTAACTGAAATACATTGTCAGTAGTGCAGTTTTATATAGACCTTTGTCTGAACACACATATCCTTTTAAATCTATATTATAATTGTGAAAGGACCTAGAACCTAGATTTGAGGCACGCTAGTTAGAAGCAGCATGTCAGTTCAGAGGAAGCTCTACTCAATCAGGTGAAGTGTGCAAAACAGAATAAAAGGTAGCCTATTATATGCTGCTTATCAAACAAGTGTTGATGGTTGGTTGAGTATTACACTGTTTTCTGTCTCAGAAAAGATACAGAAGGCGATGATGAAAAATTGCTTTCTTGAGAATGGAGACTTTATTTGCATAGTTCCAACTTAATTGTGGAAGTTCCCATCAAAAGTATGGGTTTGAGGGTGGGTGGTGTTTGTTGAGGTTTTTTTAATTATAAAAGAATAATGTCATGCAGGCAAAAGTTAGTCACCGAGTGATAAAAAGTTGGGGTATATTTCTGTTACAGGCACTCTTACTGTTTTTTCCGGAATTTCTCTCACTGCTATTGCTCACACATTATACTTAGTAGGTCACTTGGAAGCAAGTATTTCGGTAATTATATCTCTCTGGTTTGTTTGTTGAGCTGTTATCTCCCATTCTGAGGAAGCACTGTGAAGTCATAGAATCTCTGCTGCTCTCGTAAGATGGAAAATAGATGGGTTCCTCAGTGGTCAACAGTGCTTCTAGTGTTTCTGTCAATCTGCATCATTTTCCCATTGTAAATCCACAGTGACTACTCCCAATCACCTTCTTGTCCTTCATGTATTTGAAAGTAGTTTCCAGGATTGTTTCCTTCACTTCCCAGGGAAAAGGGTGAGACTAACAGGCCTGTAGTTGCCTGGATCCTCCTCCTTGTCCTTAAAAACAGGGTTGACACTTGTTCTTCAGTCCTCTGGAACCTCACCTGTCAGCTTAAAACTTTCAAACATAATTGAGAGTGACCTCACAATGACAGAGCCAGCTCTCTCAGCGCTCAGGATGGCATCTCATCAGGACCCGTGAAAGCGTTCAGTCCCTCTTCCTAAGGATTTCTTTATCTGATCCTCCCTTACCCAAGAGTAAGTCTTTCCCAGTGGTCTCAGGCACCTGGGATTCCCGGAAGCAGACCTCACCCGTTAAGAGCAAGGTGCGAAGAAGGCACTTTGATCTTTTTGTATCAGTTTGCCACTTTCAGCAGGCCTGTGTTTCCCCTAGCCTGCCTGATGCTGCTCATGTACCTGTACATGACTTCCTCTGTGACCTTCCTGTCCCTCACCAGATTCAATTCCAGGTGGACTTTGGCTTTCCTAACCCCATCCTAGTGCACCCAAGTGGTGTTCCTGTATCAGGTGTGTACACACACTTGATGTAGCTCCACTTCACCTCTGTTTGGTTGATTGTAAGATCTCTGTTGTACACAATATCCTGCATCCTTTGCTTGCAAACCCTGACCACCACTTCCTTGCTTATTCAGAGGTCACTAGCTTTCTCTCTCATCATTCCTAGTTTAAGCCTTCCTTTAGCAGATTGACCAGCTTCTTGGCAAAGGTGGTTTTACCCCACATAATTTCAGATGGATCCTGCACCTCTTTCCCCTCAGTTCTTGATCCTCATAGAAGATCCTATGGATATAAAAGCTGACTAGCTTTTGACACACTCTGCACAACCACTCATTCGTCTGCAGGATCTGCGTGCTCCTCCTCAAGTTCTCCCCCTTCACCAGCAGGATGAACGAGACACCACTTGGCTACCAGGCAGTGGCCAACACCCTGTGAGCCTTTTAGTCCATGTCTGGTACACTTCTGGTCTCCCCTGGCTATATCCATGGTGCCCCTATGAAGGGCAGCTGGGGGTAACAGCCTGAGAGCCAGACTGCTACCAGCCTCCGTAATAGCCTCTCCATGGTATCCAGGACCCAGGCCCCTGGCAAGCAGCAGACCTTGCCAGGTGACAGGTTGGGCTGGCAGAGGTGTGTTTGTCTCTGAAGCAGGAGTTTCCCACCACTGTTCCTTATCCCATTCTTCCCATACTGCCACAGGACTCAGACACAGAGGCTTCCTTGGACAGAGCTTCCTGTCTATGTCTGCTGCCAGGGCTCACAACCTGCTCTGTGGATCAGGCGGAGCAGGAACCCTCCTGCTGGCACTCAAGCTCACAGGCTCCCAGACTTCGCCACGCTCTGTGTCTCCACGTTCAGCCTGACAAGCTGAGGCTCTGTCTGCTTCTCCTTGGTGCAGTGGGGGTTCCTGTAGCTGCAGGAACTTGGAGGGGATGTGGTCTATCTCCTTTTCAGTCCATCTCCTTTTCAGCATCCCTGATGTTGTACAGTCTGCTCACCTTCTCCCACAGCTTGTCTGCTTGTGGAGACAGATCCTCCATCAGTACACGCTTAGAAGAATATAAAATGGTTTTTTGTTCTAAACCTGTTGGTTACCAAAGCCAGCTTACAACAAAGACACTTCAAGAACTGGCAGATTCAGGAATATAGCACTCCATCATTTTATGTTTAGAGACTGTACATATGTGTGTAGTGTATTAATACCGTGTATGTAACAGCCTGATTGTCATGAACTTGGAAACAATTTTAATACTACAATAGCTGTATTTAGTATACAACATGGTTTTAAAAGCAAGTTTTAGGAAATTTGGTGGATTTTTAGGATAAAGAGAAACACATCACTCTGCTATACCTGAATGGGAACACTGTTGCACTAGAGGATAGCAAACAAAGGGTTTTAATATATAGTACAAAGGAGAATTGTGGGAAAATGACAGCTTGTTTAGGTCTGATTTTGATCAGAGATCTAGAAAAAGAAAAAACACATTAATGAAACTTATAAATAATATTAAGCAGGGAAATTGTGAATAGAATTGAGGGCAGTCAAACATGAAACAAGTGAGCAAAACCCCTGGAAACAGAGATATCTGACTGATAAACAAAATTTCAATGCAACAAGTAGAAGCTGAAAGGAATGGAAAGAAATCCATCTGAAATGGACAAGTTCCTGAAATGCAGAAATCAGGGTAACTAATGACTAGGAGAGTAGATTGGGATTTATGTGTCTGTTGCAATATTAAGATAGGACTATGAAGGTAGCCTGACAAAAAAGTAACACTAGTAATCCTTCCTTTGAAGGCTCTTTGTGAAAGACATTAGGGTAGTGATTCCTTTCTCTCTGGGTTTGCTATAAATGTCATGAGAGATATTTTTTTTAAGCAAGGAAAAAACAAATTCCTAGTGAAGTTTTTGACTATTTTACCTTAAAAGTTTTTAAAAAACAAGTCTGAAATATAGGTGTGAGGCTATAATAAATAGGTGGGATGAATCTTTGTATGACATAAACCATTGCCTGTATTTCTTGTTTGCTTTGCAACCATTTAATTTTGATGGAAGACTTTTCTTTAATATTTATATCCTATGCTGCTGCCACCTGACTGGCAGTTGCTTGCTTTACCTATTACTTAGTAGCTTTCCCAGGTAGTTGTTTTACTTGCATCTTTATGATAAATGTTACTTTTTAGTGAGATATAACTAGTTAGTGAAATCATAAAATGTTTTGCTACCTGGTACTTGAAACATGTTTGTGAAATGTCTGTAAGTTTTTATTTAATTCCTTTAATCAATACCTGACATGTTTTTTTTTCCTTATTGGAATGTATATGGAATCCTGTAGGTTGCATTATACTACTTAATTTACTCCTTAAAAAAAAAAAAATTTTTTTCTTTATCTCTTTAGGAGTATCTTTTCTTCCTGGGTCGTGACACCTGTTTGTGTTCAATGGGGCAACGAATTCACTTTGTGGTTGACCCTCAGGGTTGGTGCTGCATGGGCCTAATTATCTTTGTCTGGCTGTACAATACAGTCTTCATTCCAAAGGTCATCCTTTTTCCTCACTATGAAGAGGGAAATATTTCAGTTGTGGCAGTTTTGTGTAAGTAATTTTAACTTAGCTGTTTTTTGTACTAGTCAAAATACTATCTCTGGGCACTATTTAACATATATGAGAAATGTCAGAAAATAAAAAATAAGGTGAAAGATAAAGACAGTAAGATAAAGGATAAGTGTACTGGGATGGCTGGGAGGGATTCTCATTTTTGTTTTCTAAGAAGCTGAGACATTTCATTTCGGAGGTGTTATAGTAGAACGTCTTTGTGTGGTGAAAAGCATTAATACAGCTTTCACGTCCCGTACCTAGAAGTTGTTGACAGGATTTCAGGTCCACGTCTCTTAGTGCTTGTCAGAATTTGGGGTGGTAGTGCTGCTGCTGAATGGTAACAAACTGAGTTTTGTTAGTGTTGTCATACATCCCCGGATGGGTCAGCTCATATGAGTAATGCTCTTAAGTATTGCTGGGGAAAAGGCTTGTATTATGTCTGGAACCAACTTAAAAATGAGGATGCACTATTGGGAATATCCTTCCACGTGGAGGCTTTGCGGTGTAGAGTGATTGGTGCTTGTTTGATAGACAATGGAGGAACTTTTTAAAAAAGGTAGTATGATCATAGTGGCATCCTGCTGGTGCCATCAGATCTGTTTACTGCTACCTTTTCCTCTCCCTTTTTAAGACTGGGGAGTACTTAATGTTGTAGACTGTATAGTACCAAAAATATGTCTGGAATTGAATGAGAAGGCTGAGTAATTTCCCACTCAGTGCTGAAGCATCTATATTTTTGATGTAGTGTATAGTAGATACTTTGTACACCTGAAAAAGACTAACAAATGCTTATTTATTTTTTTTAGGTTATTACTTCTGCTCATTGTTTTGTATAGGTTCATTACTTAGAGCTTCAGTAGCGGATCCCGGAAAGCTACCTGAAAATCCAAAGATACCAATTACAGGTACATTAAGTTATTTCTATATAATTGAATAAAAGTTATTTTAATCTCCTCAAAATAATTAGGAATCAATTTGACTTTGTGAAATTTGATGGAAACCATGAGCTGTCTCTGCTGATTAAAGTTAGTATGTCACTATTTTAAACTTGTAAATTTCTAGCACTTTATGTAGACTCAAAGCTTTTTTTTTCCAAACTTGTATTGCACCAGAAGTTGAGTTATGTAGGACTTTCTGCTAGGAAATTTTTCCACGGGAAGAATTCTTTTTGTGTTCTTTCAAACGTATTGTGTATTTTGTGCAAAAATGTTTCTTTCTGATATAAGGTATCCCTTTGAATAGCTCTCCAACCTTTGCATGCTCCATTCATTCCATACAGCACTGGTACTTTATAGATACTTCTGAAGATGGAACGTTGAGGCTAGACTGTGACTTTGATATTTTGATTTTGTGGGTGTTATACCAGGGATTTTGTACTTTTGAAAGTAGCACTTTGATTCTCCGGTATTCTCTAGGTTGACAGGAGGATACATTTTTGCACAGTATAAATTGTATTAAAAATGAGTTGGGGTGTTTCTGAACTCTGCTGGTAGCTACCCTATTAGTGAGTGACACCTTTGTGACACGGTATTTATGGGAACAGATTGTAAATCAGTTTCCATCTGTCATTATTACTAGTTTAATGATCTCAGATATTGGGCTTCTTTACTTCCAGTATTCAAATGTTATTTTGCAGCAAGAAAGACCAGATTAGTGCTGCTTGCAGGTGGCACAGAAGTGCTATATTTAACTTTATTTTGTTTATATAGGAACAGTGTTTTATAGTATAGAATTTCAGAATGCCCCACTGTAAAAATAAGCTTTTTTCTTTTTTTTTTTTCTTTTACCCCTGGGTTTAAGGAATTTCTGTACATCAAAAAAAAATTATTTAGGCAGAAATAACCAGTCAAAGTATTTAAATTTCTCAACCATCCACCTATTTTCCCTAAAGACAGAAAATATATGTTTTTGTGACTGGAACTATTACAGTGTTGATATGACTTGTTTCCCATGTGAAGATGAAATTTCTGAACATACGATTTAAATTTTAATTTTCAAAGAATTCCTCTAATTTGGATGGTGCAATTTGAGATAAATATAAGCTGAGCAACAGTAGGTCCTAGTACTTTCAGCTACTCAGTATCTCCACAGATTAGCTTTTAAAGAATCTCACATTGGGTCTTTAATAATAGTGTATATTTGTAAATACAAGCCTATCCTCTACCTGTTTTTTGTTTGCCTTATGTGTAAAACTGCATGTGGTGAGATGCATGTATTAAAATGCTTTGGGATTGAAGATGCTCCTGAAGCGTTTGTTGTGGACTGTATTTTAGCTAGCAGACAGTAGCAGTATTTCCTCAGGAGGTTTTGAAGGGCTATTGTATCATAGTTCTGTCTAGCAGATAGGTTTTTTTCACAGTAGAAGTGTAAGAAAATAATTGTGTTCCAGTCCTCCTTGTGTGAGTCACAGCTTTTGTGCTGTAATAATTGCTCCGTTGAAATATACTGGAAAAGAGAGGACTTTGGAGAGGCAGACTGACACAGAGTAGCAGTAATATCTTCCAGTTTAATTAAGGTCACAGTGGGAAAAAGTTTTTTGTGTGATGCTTATCCTTCTCAGATAATAGTAAGAATTTTTTTTAAAGTGAGAAGCATACCGATTTATTATGAGCACACAGTATTGAGTTTAAATCTCTCCAATATGTCTTACATTTTCACCTAGAACGAGAATATTGGGAGCTTTGTAACAAATGCAACATGATGAGACCAAAGCGTTCACACCATTGCAGTCGTTGTGGACATTGCGTGAGGAGGATGGATCACCACTGTCCATGGTAAAACCAGGACATTTGTTCTAATAATCTGCTGTTGTTTTAGTGATTAATTTTGAAGTTTGTGGTCTTGACTGCTCCTCATTTGTCATATTTCTTTCCCTGTATTGCTTAATTGTTTAAGCATTTAGAGCAGGGAAATAAGAGCTCTGAGCTTTATTATGTCTACCAGTAAAATTGAAAGTGAAAAGAAACATTTCTGGAAGTAATTCTGAGGTACAATTTCCAGTAAGGCAGCAATGACAAACTGCAGAGGACAGCATTGACATCAGGATCCCCCTGTGTTAATTTAACCATGTTTCAAACTACCTTTTTTGTCAATCACTATTTCAGAAAATAGTGCCAGTATAGTGCTTCTGTCATTCTGGCTTAGCTTGGTAATGATGTCCATGCTAATTCTTGTATAAAATTGCGTCCATGTAACTTCTGTGATGCAGACTATATCTAGGTGTCAAAGGTTTCTAATCTTATACTTAATATAGCTAGAATCCTTGTGATTCCTTTACTTCTTCATGTTGGAATATGCAGAAGGAGTTTCTGAATAGGGATGCCTGTTTTGTCTTCTGTTCCTTTGGCTCATTCCTAAGTCTCATCAGGGTAACCTGTGATCACATTTATTTCAAACCACTTGTTTGCATTTCCAGATTTGGGACTCTACATAGTTCACAACCAGTGAAATGTGTTGAGTAGCAGAAGATAATATATGTATTACTGTGAAATTTTGCAGACTTTAAAAAAACAGTTTTATGACTTCAGTGTTCCTTAAAATTGCAGGAGTATCTCTGCTGTATGAAAGATAAATGTGTTTCCTGTTCTAAACAGTGATCTCAGTAGTGCAACTTACACTTTAAGTGGCACTGCAATGGATCCAGTAGTTCGTAACGTTTGCTCCAAAAGTAATCATAAAGTCTCTTATTCACAGTATCATAACTTCAGTGTGAGAGTATTTGTATTTCTTCTTTATATATACACACTTTCTTTCTCTGCAGGATTAATAACTGTGTTGGTGAAGACAATCATTGGCTGTTTTTACAGCTGTGTTTCTACACTCAGATCCTTAGTTCCTATACGCTGATACTTGATTTCTGCCATTACTACTACTTTTTGCCTCTGAAAAAAGAAAACTGGGTAAGAATCTGCTTTCTCTACAATGAGAATAAATAGCTAGTATTGCAGTGCATTTGTTTTGGTATCTAGTTACTACACATTTCTGCTGGCTCAGTTGTTGAGAATGAAGAGAGTTCAACTAGATATATGTTATCAAGTAAGCAGACTGATTTATGGTAAGTAATAAAACATTTTTCTGAAATGTATATGATTTCTGTGTGTTAAAAACACAATGTTAGTTTTCTCAGAAATCTAGGAAAGGAGGACAGAACAAGTTAGGTTTCTTTAGAAGTGATAAGGAGTACTGAGAAGAAACAAGGTATTAAAATTTTCTTTTACTGTCTCCAGAGTAAATTTATGCGGAGTATATATCTATCCTAATACCCTATTTAAAAATGCTGATATTGCCAGCAAAAAATGAGAAAAACATACGATCATTCTGCAAGGAAAAAAAATATACATTGGTTTTGAAGCAATATTTTGTGTTGCTTTGAAAAAGTTATGTGGGTTAAGAGAGAATTAAGTTTGATTTGTTTTACTTGAACTATATATAAACAGATATATTTTCATATCTTGTCATCAGTAAATGGCAGTTGAACACACAAACAGAGAAAATGGACTTAAGATTGGAATAGAGTAAAAAATTATGGAATTTCTTCCATTTTGAAACTCAAGTTGTAAAGTCTCTGTCTCTGGTGCTCATTTATGTTTATTACCTGTAATTTTCAGAATACTTAAGAGGTTTGCTTGAAAGTTGCTCAGTGCTTGAAAGTGCCAGAACAGCAAAGCTAGTACTCTTTCCTTTGAAGAAAATGTTACAAGATCTTCCTTATAAAGAAGCATAAAAACTTCTACCTACAATCTGAAATGGACTTTTTATTTGTATGGAACTGTAACAAATATAAGTACACTGTAAGACCCCAGCATCAGAGCTACGAGCTCACCAAGGGAGTTTTAAAAAAATATACAAGGCTCCAACAATATCTCTGGATTATTAGAAGAACCCTCAGTTCTTTCAACACCTTAAGAGAGAGCGCAAAAGAGAAAAGCTGCACACATTTTCTCAGGGGATACTTTTACTGGTAGACTTAAGAAAAAAATAAGAGTACTTGGCAAAAGTTTAAAGGGTAGCATTCAACCAAAAGCAAGCATTCCATGAAGCATTGACTTAGCATATGCTAACACATACAACATAGTGAAAGCCAACCCATCCAGTATCCAGCTATCCCAAATATTAAGAAAGGAAATTAGAAGAGGAGGAAAAGAAAGAGAGATAAAAGGAGAGATATAGGGCATTCCTAGATCCAGTGTAGGTCCACTACAGGAGGCTAGAAATGGTGGGTTTGAACATGTGGAGAGCACATGTCTTTGGTTTTATCTGCTCTAGCCCCCTGTGGTTGCCCCTCCTAGGTGGGATTTCTGGCCCACTGGGGCTCTGGGGCGGGGTAAGAGGCATTGCTCCCACTGTGTCATCTAGTCTGAGGCTGGGATAGAGGCCTCCAGGGTGTGGTATAGGCCGTGCTCCCAGCCTGCCCTTGACTGACTGCTGCTCCGGGGTTGCCTGGTGAGTCTTGAGGGGCTGTCGTGTGGGACAGGACATGACCTCACCTCCATGAGATTCGACTTGTCCCTCCTCCCCCACCCTGACATGCATTATTCTGACCCAATATAATAATCCAATGTCTAACATACACTAAAGAAAAAGACCTAGAAAACAAGTAACATTCCAGATGTTGTGAGTGAAGAGACTAAGATCATCTCAGATATTGGTAGTGTGCTCTAAATTTTGTTGAGATTTTTTCCAAGTACTGAGGTGCAGCAGATTTTTTAACTCCATGTGGATGTGACACCCCAGCATACTCTCGCTGGTGATGTCACACTCATCTTTCAAGGCTGCTGGAGACTGGCCTTTCCTTGTGGGTAAGGCAAGTCCCATTTTCCATTTTGTTGAACAACTAAAGTGTATTATATGATTTTGTATCCTAAATGATATAAAATAATATTAAACTTCATGAAAAATTCTGCTCCTGAAAAAGAATGGGACGTAGCCTTCCAAGCTTCTTATTTGCCCCTGTATCAGTCTGAAGTGGATGTGATGTTCCCATGAAAGTGTGTGTGAAGATGATGTTTCAAAGGAGAGTTGAAAATGTAGGAAGACTGTACTTCTTGGACTTATAAAGGAAGTTAATTTTTTTTTAATCTATATCAGTGTTTCCATTTGAATCACTTAAGTGACGCTAGAAATATGGAGCAGAGAAAAACTCGCTGTCTGCTTGGAGCATCTTTCCATAGATGCCGAGACAGACCTGTACGCTTCTAATAGTGTGATATCGTGATAGAGTATTTTCTTTTTATTGTGAGAGTTCCCTGAATGCGCTGACTTACTTTAGCAATTACACAGTGTTTAGATGATGAACCCAAGGTCTGTCTGTTAGCTGTGCTTTTTGAAAGTAGTATGAAAGGTAACCTAATTATTTGCTTGGAGATGGTCTGTGCAAGAGAGGGAAAGGGAAATCATGTTTACTTCAGACGTTTTACAACCCCTAAAGAGGTAATAATAAGTAGTTCTTAATGATGACAGTTCAAAAAATGAGTATGTATAAAACTTCTTCTCACTGATACTTGTACTCTCTCTTGGAGAGAAGCCTACTTTTAATATGTACCCTTTGACAGGTGACAGGTTAGGAGGTAGAGTACATATGCAGCAATTATTTTAGTCCATTTCAATATGCTTGCCTGAAGAGTGGATCAGGTTCCCGTGTTTGGCTGCCTAAGTTTACAGAGTCATGAAAGAAATTGAGTACTCACTCTGTTCTGTTTATTTTTGCTTACTTTTAGCTGTGGGGTTTTTGGCTTTATCAATTTGCATATGACACTTCAAATTACACTCTTCCTTTTAAAAACTTGGTCTGTGTTATAGTATGCACTATTCTGTGCCCCAGAGAGATAAATATATTTACACAACATAGAAGAACAGTAGACAAACCAGATCTGATCTGTTCAGACCTTTGTGAAGTACAGTGTTACACTGAATAGTATTTAGCTTTCTCAGTTTTTCAACTGCAGGATTGGAGGGCGGGGTATACACTGAAGTACAGAAAATTAAGGATAGTTTGTTGTTGTGCCTAGTCAATATATCTGCCTGGAAGATGACTTCAGAGCCCTAAGGAGCTGATTTTTTAAAGTATTGCTGAGGATGTGGTACCATATAACTTCATGCTACAAAATAATTTGTCAGAACTGTGTCATTTTGACATTGAATGAATGGGACCAGTGATAAAATTGGCATACTATTAGTTAAGTTTTTAGGCAAGCATCCTGCAAGATTCTTTTCATCTGTATGTATCAATTAAAGCTGAAGTAGCACAGCATTCCAGAGAGTGTTTCACAGAAGTGCTGTTCTTTGTTGAAATTTTGGCTGTAACGAAGAGCTTACGTTTTCTGAATTGACAGGGGCTAGTGTTTAGTGCAGATTCAAAGAACTGAATAATTTTTTTTCTAAACAGCCATCTGGAATAAGCTTATTCTTGCTCATTAAAAATACTTGAGAGTTTTTTGGCAGTGTGCCCTCATCTTATTTTTTATTCTTTGGATATAAAATAGTACATAACACAGAAGCTGGAGAATTAAAATTGCTTTTAGTGCTCTTGTGAAATAATAATTTTATTACAGTACCGATTAATGCATTATGAAAATGTGATCACCATATTAGTACTTCCTCTGAATTAAATCTTGTGTATTATTTTTAAAGGGTCAAGAAAGAAAAACATTTTTAATTAAGTATACTGAGGAAAGGGTGATAGGTTTAAAGGTAATGGAGGAAGCCATTTCTGTAGAGATTCAATCTTTTAGCTTCACCTCTTACTGCAGAAAATTGTTTCATAATATTCTTTGCTCTTGTAATTGATACACTGCCAGAAAGATGGATTGTTGCCTCTATTTGTCCAGCAGGAGGAGTGCAATTACTGCTAGAAATGAAGGAGATGGTAGTTAAATTGTCTATGTGGGATCATAGCTGAAGGAAAATATATAATTCAAATAAAATAGCATATTAGTTCCTCTGCAGGCCTTGGTGGTTTTCAGAGGCTGACATTGGAACATTTTTAATTTTGTATCATCATTATAAAATATCGAAGTCAGGAAGCCTGACCTTATCTTTTAGGAAGTACTCAATCAATAGCCAGATAAAAATAAATAACTAGTCTTCTCATAACTAAATAGTTGCTTTCTCAATGGCTGCGCTGGCACAGATTCTAGACACAGCTGGTCAAATAGAAGCAAAAGTAAATGCTTTGGCAGTATATTTTACCTGGTTTATAGAAGGCTTTTAGTCTTTTAAGTGAAAGAAATTCTGCTGATGCATTCTATTTGCTAGAAATGTTGCTAGAATGATTGTCATAGTAAAAACCCTTGACATACAAAAAACTAAACCCTTTTGCTCTTTTATTTTTTTCCCATTTCTTCAGTTATCCACCATATATTCTGAAAATATTGTCACCTAATCTTTAATCACCTAATCACACTGTTCTGAGTGTTATTGGTAGAGGGCAAAGGAAAGAACATGGAGGATGCATTCTGGCAATATCAGCCTACTGTGTCTGGGACTCAGCTTTCCCAATTCCAAATAATAAGTGCTAGGAATTATTCATTAGACTTTGTGAAAAGATTTCTTGCAGTAATATTTATTTCAATATTATGCATTAACTAATATTAATTAAAATGTGGAAATATGTATCATCCAAAGTCCACGTATGTTGTCAAGAGAATCTAACAGAAAACTTTTTGTCTTAGAATCATGAAAGAGCATACAGGATTTGAGAGGTTTTTAAAAAAAGGAAAACATCAACATTTTCTTTCTCATTGTTCTGCACAACCAACCCAACCGTGCTCTCCTACAGTATATGAATATAAGGACAGTATAACAATATTGAATTAAGTCTAGAAAGTAAATACATAATCTGTAGAGAAAAGATAGGAAAGACTGAGAGGATAACATTTTGTTAAAACTTAATATATTAGTACTATAATTTTTATGTGAAGATTTTATGACCTTCTGTTCTAGTCTGAAACTCTTTCAGAATTACTGAAATAATTCAGTAATATTGAACTCTATGTAGACAATAATTTTTGGAATCAGAGCGCTATTCCCATTTTTACTTTAAACCAAATCTGTCATGAATCAGACTGGAAAATTACTCATCTAGTAGACCTGAAATAGTGTAGAATCAAAAAGTACTTTACATAAATATCGGTCATTATTAATAATAAAAAGGGCTTATTAGGATGCAGCTCATGTTCTGTGAATTAATTTTCTTTTCTTTTTAATTGACATAAGTGAATTTTCCCCCTTGGACCTCTCCTTCCTCTTTCTTCCTACAAAACCTGCAGTCTGTATTTTTTAGTTTGCTTTCTGGAATCTGACAACCTGGCTTTGTTCTATATTCTGTGCTCTTTTTATGATAGCTAAGTTGATAGACTGACTTCATCACCAGACATGCCAGGCATTTGTAACTGAGAATAGACAAGCATGAAGTATTGCATGAAGTATTGTTCCTCAAGAGGTATCTTAATATATTTGTTGGTATATTAATTTTTGTGTGATACATTTTTCATTAAAGAAGAGAGATTGAATAAATGAATCTTCCATTGTAACTGAAAAATTATGAAGGTGTTTTTTCACTTTGTCCCTTCTGGAACAGATACAATAGTCTTGTGTTTCCTGCTGAAAGCTCTGTCCTCAGTACAGTGTGCTTTTTCTAAAGGAATACTATAAATGCTTGAAAATAACAATGCAATACTGCAAATGGCAGGGACCTGTTACACACTTTTGTGCTTTTTTGTTGTTGCTGCAATTGTTAGCAGGATAAAGAAGAAAGCTGAATTTGGAAGCAGTGATCATATAGTTGAGTATGATCTTGTGCTGGACCCATCATTGTTTTTGACCTCTCTCCTGTATGATAGCATAAGGCTGTAGTAGCTGTTGTTCTAGTCAGTGGTAGCGTTTGTCATAGGGATCATCCATAATGGTTGACGCTCACAAATGAAGACTTGGCATGTGTTCTACTATGGGGTTGAGGAAGGCTTGTGTTAGTCTGTCACAAACACTTGGTTTCTGTAGGTGTTTTGGTATTACCTGTTAAGATAAAGATGCCAGACCTCATGGTTTGTAGTCCATTCCTCAACATAATCTTATAGACCCACATGTATTTTGTGACAAGTTTCTATCATACACATTTTGATCCATTTTTATGGGTAGCTAAGAATCTTTGCAGTTTGACTGGATGGATAGAAGTAGCAGCTAAATGGAACTTAAAAACCTGGAGAACAGGCAGCAGCCTAAGAGGAGTGGAGGTCTGAGTGACGTAGCAAATGCTAAGTAGAAAGGCAGTGGCAGCAACCCATGGGAACTGAAGTTTTGACAGAGCAGTTAGGCTGTGGAGTTGGCATAAAGGAGAGGAGAAAGGGGCTTCCTGAAGGGCAGCTCTCATGTTTTTAAAACTGGGCATTTAATATCTGTGCCAAAGCCACATATGTCAACCTGGCCCAACGTAGAAAAAAGCTACTGTTTTGCCACGAGAGCTGATAGTTTGTGCATTGGTGATGTTAGCTAATCTGTGCATATGCTTCGTGGCTCAGTCTGAGTAGTTCTTCCTGTTAGTGCAGATAGCCTACACCTCAGACTCCAAAATCACACTCGGTACTCACACTGCACTGAGACTGATGAATCCTAAATGGTGTTTGAACAAGAGGACCTGTTCAAAATACATTGAAAGGGGGATTAGTAAATTATTGACTAGTCTTGCAGATTGATCAGTTATAGTTTGATTGGTTTTCTTAGATGGAAAAAAATGTTTTTGTCAGTTCTAAGAAGGAACTAAGTGAGGGCCAGACATTGACTTTCAGGTCATCATTGCCTCAGGGACTTTGATTTGCTAGGGTTGTATAATGGTTGGAAAAAACATTGGTCATGTCACCTCTTCTCTCTAGGAGTTCAGCAACCCCCCGTCTTTTGCAGTAGATGCTTTCATCGAGGAGAAAAGAGGGAAGAAAGGGAGAAGGGAAAGAAGGGAATTAGAGATCTTTCATCTAAGGCACATGGAGGACAGGGAATGATTTGGGACAGCCAGCATGGCTTCACTAAAGGCAAGCCCTGCCTGACCCTAGTGGCCTTCTGTGATGGAGTGACTACATCAGTGGACAAGAGAAGGGCTACAGATGTCATTTATTTGAGCTTCTGTAAAGCCTTTGCCACAGTCTCCCACAATATCCTTTGCTCTGAATCGGAGAGAGATGGATTTGATGAGTGGACCGTTAGATGGGTAAGAAATTGATTGGACAGTCGCATCCAGAGGGTAATGGTTCAGTGACTCAAGAGTCCTGATGGGCATCGGTGACAAGTGCTGTCCCTCCGGGGGCTGTAGTGGAACAGTGTTAATATCTTCACTGATGACATAGATGAAAGGGTTGAGTGCACTCTCAGCTGATTTGCAGATGACACCAAGCTGAGTGGTGCTGTTGACACACCTGATGGATGGGATGCCATCCAGAGGGATGTGGGCAAGAAGTGGGCCTGTAGGAATATCACGAGGTTTAATAAGACCAAGTGCAAGGTGCTGCACCTGTTTTGGGGTGCCAGGCTGGGGGATGAATAGACTGAGAGCAGCTTTATTGAGAAGGTCTTGCGGGTGCTGTTGGATGAGAGGCTGTACATGAGCTGGTAATGTGCACTTGTAGCCCAGAAAGTCACATGTGTGCTGGGCTGCATCAAAAGAAAATGACAGGTCAGTGAGGTGAAGTGGTAGAGTTGCTCTTCATGTGAGAGAGCAACTGGAATGTACTGAGCTCTGCCCAGGGAGAGACAAATGAGTTGAGAGCTTATGGGTAAGAATTAAGGGACAGGCTAATATTGGTGACACTGTTGTTGGTGTTTACTGCAGGCCACCTGCTCAGGAGGAGGAAGTTGATGAGACTTTCTATGGGCAGCTGGAGATAGCTTCATGGTCACAAGCCTTTGGTCTCCTGGGGGACTTCAACCACCCTGGTATTTGCTGGAGAGACAACACGGCTCAGCACACACAGTCCAGGAAGTTCCCACAGATCATTGAAGATAACTTCTTGATGAAAGTGGTGGAAGAGCCAATGAAAAGAGGTGTGTTGCTGAACGTTGCACTAACAAACCAGGAGGGACTGGTTGAAGATGGGAAGGTTGGAGGCAGCCTTGGAGGCAGATGGTGGAACTCAGGGTCCTGCGTGAAGGAAGCAAAGCAGTAGGCAGGACTAGAACCCTGAGCTTCCAGAGAGCTATCTTCAACCTCTTCAAAGACCTGCTTAGAGGAATCCCACAGGATAGGGCTCTAAAAAAAAAGGGATTCAAAAAAGCTGGTCAATATTCAGCATCACTTCCTCCAAACTCAAGACCAATGTATACCTATGATCAAGAAATAAAGCAAGATGGCAGGAGACCTGCATGGATGAGCAGAGAGCTTCTAGCAAATCTCAAAACAGAAGAAAGAAATTTATGGGATGTGGAAAAAAAAACCATATGGGAGGACTATATGGAATATCAGCAGTTTATGCAGGGTTGTGACGAGGAAAGCCAAGGCCCCTTGGAATTGAGTCTGTCAAGGGATATCAAGGACAGAAAGAAGGGCTTGTACAAGTATGTCAACAGCAAAAAGAAGATTAAGAAGATTAAGGAAAGTATGGAGCCGCTGCTGAATCAGATGGATGTCCTGGTGATGGAAGACCCAGAGAAGGTGGAATTACTGAATGCCTTCTTTGCTTCAGTCTTTACTGCTGAGGCCATCCCTTAGGAATCCCAGACCTTGGTTGTAAGAGAGAAAGGCTAGAGAAAGGAATACTCCCCTTTGGTTGTAAAAGGTTGGGTTAGAGATCAGCTAGGGAGACTTAACACCCATAAATCCATGGGCCCTGATGGGATGCACCCATGGGTGCTGAGGGAGCTGGCAGATGTTGTTTCTAAGTCACTCTGCATCATCTTTGAAAAGTCATGGAGAAAGGAGAGGTACATGATGACTGAAGAAAAGCCAGTGTTACTCCCATCTTCAAAAAGGCAAGAAGAATAATTTGGGAAACTAGCAGCCAGTCAGGCTAACCTCGGTCCCTGGAAAGGTGATGGAACAGATCATTCTGGAGGTCATCACCAAGCATGTAAAAGAAAAGGTTATCGGGAGTAGTCAGCAGGGATACACCAAGGAGAAATCATGCTTGATTTCTGTGATGGCATGGCAGGATGGATGACGAGGCAAGAGCAGTGGATATTGTCTACCTTGACTTGTCTACCTTTTGACACTGTCTCCCATGACATCCTCTCTCTTATGAGAAGAGACTGTGGGAACTGGGCCTGTTTAGAGAAGACTGAAAGGGGTAAATATCTCAGGGGCAGGTGTCAAGAGGATGGTTGTGGAGTTTTCCTCTCCAGAGTGTTCAAAACCTGTCTCTAGATGTGTTCCTGTGCAACTCCAGAGGTCTCTTCCAATCATAGCAATCCTGTGATTCTGTGAACTGGGTTTGTTCAGCCTGGAAAAGGCTTTGGGGTGATGTACTTGGAGCCTTCCATTACCTGAATGGAACCTACAAGAAAGATGGAGAGGGACTGTGTACAAGAGGTGGAGTGGCACGACAAGAGGGAATAGGTTCAAACTGAGAGTAGATTGAGATTGGGTATTAGGGGGAAATTCTTTACTCAGAGGATAAGGATGCACTGGAGCAGCTTGCCAAGGGAATTTGTGGATGCCCATCCCTGGCACTGTTTAAAGCCAGATTTGATGGAGTTCTGAGCAACCTGCTCTAGTGAAAGGTGTTCTGCTCACAGCAGGGGTGTTGGGACTAGCTGATCTTTAAGATCCCTTCCAACACAGGCCATTCTGTGAATCTATAATTTTGTGATCCTCAGCATGAAAGGTCTTTCCTTTTCTGTGCCTCTAGGTTTAACGTGCGTTAGAAGGGTCAGATGAGAATGCAACCTCTCTTCTTTACACTAGGATTTTCTGTTGTCATGTGTTGGGTGATGTACCTGGAGGTGATGCTCAAGAGAAGGAACTCTTTGAAATCAGAGTTGCAGGGGGTGCTAATGTGGGAGTGTGATGCCAGATCCAGAATGTAACTGCTCTTGGCACTCTTCTCTTACATTTCAATGTTTTTTGTGAAGTTGAGCTTGAATATTTCAAAACATATCTGCTATGATAAAACAGCTTAGCTATGAAGGTATGAACTACTAGTAGAAGCTGTGTATTACCTTGCTTTTCTTTAAAGCTTTTATGGGCTAAGGGAAAGAGAAATCAGACTAGTATGACTGCTTTTATTTTAAGTTGATTTAAGTTTAAATTAGCTCATTAACTGAGTAAGAAGGGCTAAAAATATGAAAGTGAAGACTATATTTTCTACAACAGCAAGAAAAGCCAATATTAACAAGGGAGGGGGAGAGGGGAGGCACTGTTGCAGTAGTTCAGAAGAGACTGTCGGGGATTGCCTTTTGTTTTAGCTGGTTAACTAGTGATTTCTATGTGTTCATCAAATTTTTACTTTCTTCACAGCTTTAGTAGGCAGTATAACTGTTTTCCCTGGGTTTATATTTTGAACCTTAATGGAAATAATTTAAATGAAAAATCAGATTTTTTTTTGCTAAACATAATTTGCTTTAACAATTTTCCATTTTAAAAAACCCAGTGTCTAAGAATTGCTCCTCCTCAATTCCTACTGGTTGAACATAAGTAAGGAAAGTTCAAAAGCAGTGTTGTGGGTTGTTTTGTTTTTTTTTTCCATTCAGTTTACTTTTATGTTCTGCTTGTAATTTAAAGTTTACTTGAAAGGTTTTAATAGTTTCCTGCTGTGATCGCGCTTTTTCTGAGTGGAAAAACAGATGTGTATATTCAAAAGACAGCCTTGAAAATGTAATTGTAACTTACAAATAAGAGAATGGGTGTATGAACCCGTTATCCAAGGGTAAGATAGGGTGTGAGCTCACGGTACACCTAATGTAACTGCCACGTGCAAATGTTTTCCTGTAATAAAAATAAGGTGTTTTATCCTTTCCAGTGCAGCTGATCAAATATATCCCTGTTTTCCTGTACCCTCAAGCATCTTTATTGTGCACTCTTATCCAGAAGTACAGTAATGCACTCAAGGCCAAAATTTAAAAGGTGAAGATAAGTTTATGTTGGATAATAGGCAGCATTGCAGTGAGAACAATTCAGTACAGATACTTGGATTTTGTAGCTACCATCTTCAAGAGTAAAGCTCAGAATGCTGTTTTTTTAATTACAAAAGAGGTGATGTAAAAATGAAATGTGCTGTGGCTGGTAGCTGAGGCATAGGAGTCTGTTTAACAGAATGGTTTTCCTGGGTTATGTAGCTTGTGTGTAGCAATCTGGCACAGTTTGAAATGGAAGATTCAGGAATAGCCCACTTGAGTTTGATCTATTCGCAAAACCTTAAATACTTGAAGAAGTTTCTTTTTAACAATCTGGCAAAATTAAACCCAACTGCTTACATGTATAAACAAAAAATTATTGTTTTCTACTTTTAATACATAAATATATCAATGATTTGCAGTGTAGCTCAAAATCCAGTATTTACCTTCAGCTGTAAGTCTTTGAGAACACACTTCTCTTATCTTGTATTTCCACTTGGTTCAAAGACTTTAATTAATTTGTAACTGCTAAACTCTCTCTTCTTTGTGTCTTGTTCTAGGATATTTTTGTATTTAGACATGAACTTGCTCTCCTAAGAATATCTGTCTTCATGGGTCTAATAATATTAGGTGGAATAAGTCGACTCTTTTACACTCAGCTAATTGGTATTTTCACTGTAAGTATCTAATTTTAGAAGTATATATTAATTTTATTTTCAGTACAGTTAATAAAAACAGAAAAACAGATTGCATCTAAGGGAAGAATAGAAAAACACTTGCACTGTGAGGTACCTGTTTGATATGTGGTCTGTCAAGACTCTTGACACCAAGAAGTCTTAAGAAGCTTTCTAACAAACAAGTGTCTAATAAGTCTATCAAGTAAATTTCCTGATTTGTATTAGTAAAGTAAACCCATACATTGTCATGGAATTTTACAGTGTACAAGGTATGTATTTGCGGGTTTTGATTTTTGGTTTTATTTTAAACTCTCATGTATCTGGTCCGAATTATGTGACAGTGAGGCCCACTAATAAGTCATACATTCTGAGAATACAGAATTCTTGTTAAGTATTTTAATAAATATGCTTATGCTCATATCTCTTTAATTGTTTAACTTGGGAATATAACCATGTGTGATTTACGGTCCAAATGCATACTCTATATTTAAAGGTACCAAAAAAAAAATCTTTTGCATGGAAAAATTTTCCAGATAGATGAATTTGGTAATGTAATAAATATGTACAAGAAATTGGCTTTTTTTGGTGTAACATCCTGTTCTGTACATTAGAAGTTAATAACTTCCAGCAAATGTTTTAAAGTTGTCTTGTGAAGCCATATAAATGTTTAAAATACAGCAGTGTTGAACAGAAAGAGGACATTAGTTGGATCCATACCTGTCTGAAAAGGTGTATGGTCTTGCCTGCTGAACTTTTTTTTTGAAGACAGTAAAGTACAAGATGACAGCATCTTTCTGACTACAACTGATGGAGATCTGCCTGAGATTTCATTTGAAATTATGAAGGTTTGCACAGTATTAACCTTTGTACAAAATGGAAAACCTTCCAACTGTATTGTGTAATTCATTTGTATAGAATAAAGGACAAAAATTAGTTTAGTTTTTCCTTCTGTTAGGTAAGACAATAATATTGCTTTTTTTGTTTTATCGTATTACCTTTGCATAAGTTTACTGGCTTTTGCTCTTTCTGTGACTGTAGCTATGCTGTGTATTATTTTTGCCATTCTCCAGCTGCTCTACCAGATCGATTTCTGCACCTTCTCTCAACCCCCAGGTCAACAGATTTACATTTCTGCACCTTTACTCTGTGCCTGATTTCTGTTCCAGGGTCTTGCTGACAGGTTCTATCCTCCTTGTTTAAATGCAGACATACCACCTTTGTGTCTGCATCCTCTAGAGTTGGGATGTGCTTCTGAATTACTGCTATGCCTTGTTGGTTATCTAGCTGAAGTGGTACAGACCTCTGAATTCTGCTCACTGTCACTCCCGGTAATGGGAGAGATGGAAGCTCAGGAAGCCTGATTGTTCTGATACTGAAATATGGATGTCTTTTTGATTTCTGTTAAATGGATATATATGAGGAGAAACAAAAAGCGCATGTGATCACTACTACACTAAATCACAAAAATGATACAGAAGAAAACAAGGAACAAACCCTAAGTCTGTCATTCTGCTCTGTGGGCTGCCAGAAGCTAGACTTAATTTTTGCAGTGACCATCGGCATCCTTTCAGGTACTATTACTATGCATGAAATAAAAACATCTTAGACTGAAGCTGTTTCTATAGATATACCTGAAACCTGGAACGTTTCTGTTCTGACACAGGATACCAACTGTACTGCCTCTGCAACAGGCATGAATACCAATAAGAACCCAGTTGTTACCTCACCGTCCTGAGCCTTAACACCATCAGGCTATTGCCACCACTGCATGCTTATAAACTGCCCTTTCTTTCTATGTTAGTGGTCTCATATACTGTGAGGTACATCCTATTCACTTACAGAGCTGACAGCTACACTGGAACAGGTGTGGGCTAACAGCATTTTCAAGTCCAGCTCCCTTTTTTTTTTGTGCACAAATCATAATTGTTAGGATTGCTGAGCTGCAGTATGCCTGGATAGTCTCTTTTGTTGTCTTTGCCAATGTGAAACAAACATACTGCAGTAATTGTGGATATGGATGGTCTATGAGAGACAGATGCTGGAAAGTACAGAACTGCATTAAGACCTCTCACTGCACTCTACCTGCCCCCAGTAGCAGAAGGACTATTGTGCTTGCCTCATATGGACAAGTTTTTAGGCTTGTTGGGATTGCTGGGGAAGTAGAAATCCAGTACTGGGATCTCCAAATACTAATTCATTCACACCATGTGGATGGCGTTGCCTTGATTCATTGAAGAATGTAGGTTGTGTAGTCCATCCCCTACTTAAAGTGTTTCCATACCAGCAACGCAGTCGTCTTTTCCCTTTTCATTCCTTTCCTCATGATTCTAGAATTGGCAGGAATAAACAATACAGTCACTTTGAGGAAATCTGCTTGGCAAGAACTAGCCAGACTTCAAACGAACAAAGCAAGTCTGTTTGTTGAGGTTATGCTTAGTCTGCAAGTAGTGTCAGAAAATCTTTCTGTACAAATGGCTTTTGATTGCCAGCATTGTAGTATGGGGACTTGCTTCCTCCATAAGCAGTAACAGCTTTGGCTAGCCAGTGGAAAAGGCAGAGGAGAGGGCAGCAGGTGAGTGAGTAGTTTCTTTGCAGGCTCCCGAAAGACATGCCTGTGATGCATAAAATAGGGAAACAAAGAGTCTGGGTATATACCCACCCACAGTGCTGAGCTCGCTGTGTGGAAGACATACAAGTCCTGTAGAAGCAGTGAACCATGGTCACTAAGAAGCAGTGATGTTTCTACTGTGTACTGTGCTGAAGTTACTGTTCAGCATGTAACCTTCCTGTATAAATTCCTGTGTCTGAAATGAGGTCTATTTAAAATACTAAATTAATTATGAAATTAAACTTAGTATAAGGTGCAGATCAAAATTTAACAGAACACAGTAATTGAAGTGTAATAGTGCAGTTGAGGTTAATTTGAAAGAGACTCAAAATGCTTGAAGGCATGTATATGCACAGTTAAAGTATTAATGTTTGTTAAAGTATTCATTACTCCATTGCTGCTCTTGAGAGCATTAATTTCATTAGTTGCTGAAGCTGCCCAGAGGCGTGTGCAAGAGAGCTGGACAAGAGCATGGGCCTTTTGAAAAATGCTAAGCAACTTTTACTTGTGCTTGTACAGGAGAACAAGTAATACACATTTTCCTGGTTCATCCTCTATGCCTGTGTTTGCAGTTCAGCATAAACCAAGATTAATTCCACAGCTCCTGGATAAAAGGTATTTTTTAATAGGAGCAACAATCAACGTTGCAGCTCTGTGATCTAAAATTTGGTGAATACAAATGGTTGCTAAATAAGTCCAGCAAGTTCAGGTTTGTTGGATTTTAATATTACTATTTACTTGTATTTCAAATGCTGCAAAAATCGTATTTTTGGGAAAAAACCCCTAAGATTTATCAAACTTTAACCCGTTTGTAACAAAAATTCTCCGTAAGATAAACTTGCATGACCATCATTATATAATTTTCAAGAAATCAAGCCAATAGTTTTTGTTTCATCTTAGTAATATAAAGGCTGACTTCTTCCAGGAGTATAGGACATGCATATTTAAAAAAATCCCAAATCCTTGATCTTTGTATTTACAGAAGTTTATCCTTTTGCCACTTCAAGAAGATACATACAGTTTAATGTGTAGAGTAAATTTGCATTATGTGACTTTTGTGTACAGCATTTTTGGAAACAGAGTTACTCCTTACTAGAATCATGCTAAGTGGTAGATTGACAAGGTGTAAGAAGTAGCAGAAGGTTTGCATAGTTCCTTTAATAGGCATTTTCACCTCTTGGATACATTTTTTCTGAAGTCAAGAAATGTCCAGCTGAATGCATAATGAAAATGCATAATCCTGCAGCACGTTTTTCTGGAGTAGGACAGTAGCTAAAACAAAAAAGCAAAGCAGCATATTACCAAGTGCAGGTGAAGTTATTCAGCTGTGTGTGCTGGCACTTTGCAAAATTGAGGTGATTGTGCAGTTGCCTGATCTTCTGTGCCTATCATTGCATAGCTGTCATTGGTTATAACAGTAGATTAATTATTCAAACGTTCTTTAAGAAAAATACACATGTATTCTGCTCTTATCCTGTTTCATGTGTGTTCAGCAGATATTCGGGTGCTTGGAAAAAACACTCTCTGGTAAAAGTGAAAACTTTGTAACTTGTGTACTAAAATTGACTCTTACAGAGAGAATGTTCTTAAAGCTGTGCTGCTTGAGAAGGGGATGAATAGGCCAAGTAACCTACCAGACAGTAATTTCTCAGCATACTTTTACCACCTCTCTTATTGTGGTATCACTGTTAGGGTATCATTAGCTTAAGGCTATTCATAACTCATTTGGAGGTCCAGGAAGCCAAAGAGCAAAGGAGGTGACTTCCTACAATGAGAGAAGAACAGCTGGTTGGCAAAAACTGTCCTTAGAGGAACTTTTGACATGAATTGTTCCGATGAAGAGGGGAGCAGCTGAGGTGGCCTCTGTATACGGGATTAGTGCTTTCTCCCTAGAAACTAGCATATGTGAAACACACTTCTAGCAGAAGCGGCACATGGTTCTTTTCATCCTCCTTCTCCAGTTGCTTTCCCCAAGCTCTCTGTGCCTCTGATTTTGTCATCATCCTGAATTTTAACACTTCTTCCAGTATCTGTCTGACATTTGGATACTTTGAAAATAGAAGTATATAAGTTCCTCTAATTCATAAGCCTCTGAAATAGGGAGAAATTTAAAATTCTGCTTTAGGAAGTCTAGTATCCTAAGATGATACTTTTCTTAAAATCTCTGTATAACAATTAGTCTTCTTACTTATAAGTTTCAAGTTTCTAGAGAACTGGATAGAAGAATCTGTTTTACCTGTGAAGAAAACACTATCTGATGTAATTTCCAAAATGATCATGCATATATGTTAAAGGCCTGCTTGCCTTCTGTGCTTGTTAGTTGCTTTACCAGTCCTCTATTTCCTGTCATTACTTGTTGAATTTTATATTCCTTAACTGGAAATGAGCCTGTATTTTTACATTCTCAGGCAGCATGATATTTTGTAATGATTTTGTTTGAAATGATGTAGAAGCAAACTTAGCATAAAACTTAAGTAAAACAAACAAAAACTCAAAAACATATGACGAAGAATTTTGGCAGTTGCACCCTAGAAAAACTAGATGGTCTCTTACTGAGAGTAACAGCTGTAAAAATTATTGTTACCCTTTACTTCAGGCCTCTTCTAGCTGCTTGTACTCCGCAAGCAATTATTCATCTTTTGCCTCAATCACTACAGAGATAGCTCTAGTATAGACACTTTAAAACTCCATGAAGGTAGAGAGGTGCTTTTTTGTTGGTGGTTGGTCATAAGTATTAAAAGTACAATTTGTAGGTAAATTATAATTTTGTCTATTTCAGAAAGTTTTAAAATTTTCCACAAAAAAAATCCAAACTCTCTGTCTTGTGCAACTACTGCCTACACCAGTTAATGACATTGTATTGCAATGGTAAGTGCAAAGCTTATCTAGAAAACAGTATTTTGTACTTAAGCTACAAGAAAGTATTGAGAAGGATGTATCTGTGTTACTCATTTTTAATTCCAATTTTTTTATGAAGGTATATGTAATAATAAAATTTATCGGGAAGCTAAATCAAATAGTACCCAGAAACTTGCTTGCTTTCTCCAGACACATTTTCAACATGTCTTTTAATAATTCCTCTCTCATTTTTAGATGAAACAGATGTCTGTTTTCCTTTAAAAAAGCATGACTAACCTATTTATTTATAGGAAAAGGCATAGAAAATTCACCTAGGAAAAAAGTTTCTATTATCAACCTCAGATTGTTTCTGATGTATAATTGTTGGAGGTAAAGAACTCTTTTAAAAAGGGCTTTTTTTTCAGGATTTTTAGAGAAGGTGGAACTATCAGGATGCTCATGTGTATAGATCAGCAGATTAGCCCCTAGCATTTGCATTTCTTTCACTCGTATTCCATTGTTGCCTTAAGAAAGTACTTCTCTATGTCTTTCACATCACTTCAACAGTTAAATGATGATTAAAACCAGTTTTTCTATTTATACTATAAGATTCTGATATTGTTTATGTTTGATCTACAGTGTATTACTGTAACAATATAATAATATGGCATGCTGGTTTTTAAACAATGGCCTCTCTGATTATTTTCATAGTTGTTCATATCTAGTTTTTTAAAGCTGGTACCTTTTGCATATGTGAGGTTTTCTTCCTCTCAAGATCTGTGGTGTTCTTTATTTTGTTGGCTGCCACCTGTCTGAAGCAATCAGCCACTTCTTTCTCCTTCTCTGTACAAAAGGAAAATCCGGTCTTCCCATGTATGGTGGAAGGTAACAGGATAATCAGTTCAACAGTGATCCTCTGATGTCATTGTGGGAGCCCTGTAAAAGCGGATTATCTGTGACCCAGATAAAATAATTAGAAATTACTTGGACACTTACAAATAACTGATCTACTAATCTCATTTCCAAAGTTAAAAAAGGCCTGTCTCTCAACGTAACACTACCAGATGTTTCAGTTAAACAGCATCCTTTGCAGAGACTAATCTGAACCCTAATTTTAGAGGATTACCTCTGATTGTTTTTATTTTAAACACTAAACAGTGTTTTCATTTTTCCATATGTTCTGACAAACTATTTCTGTGGAAGAAATTTTCTTCATTTTTACACTATGGTCCACTAAATATGATTTAATGTGGTTTATGCTAGTATTGCAAAGAAAAACTTTTCATTGAAATTATTTAGTAATGAACTTTTTTCTTTGGGGCAGAACTATTTAATGATGGGCTTTTAAAAATTCAATAGATACCATGTGGTCTTTGTGCAAGGTAGTGGATGTGTTATCATAAACTAAGTGGACAGTGACTTTATTAATTAAATTAATGCTACCGGGGTTTCCTGTTAATTAACTGTTTGAATGGTGTACAGTGATATGCCAATATCCTGTTGCATCAGTACTGTGTGGATGTGGAAAAGAGAAATTTCTCTTTATTTGCTTTGGGGAGGATGGAAGGGAAAATGCTGTTCAGCAGCCTGTCTGGTGCACAATATGATGCCTACCACATAATTTTTTCCCCTTAGAAGCATTTTAAAATGTTGTTTTTTATTTTTTATTGTTGCAGTGTTTCTCCTTTTCACCTTAAAGTAGCAAATATATTTTACTACTTATTTTTTCAACCTTTTTCCAAAGGTTGAATTGCAAAATAGAGGCAATGTAGCTGCAGTTATTCTATTAATAAAATCAAAGGCTTTTTAATTCTTTGCATGTTTTATAGCACTGATCCATTGCTGATTTAATATGCAGAGTGCACAAGTGATCTAGTTGTGCTGAAATGCTTTTTATCTTTAAAAATAAGTATTTCATGATTAAAATATTTGTAATCATATCTTTAATCAGATAATCTATTAAATACTATTTTGATTAGTGACTACTGAGGGCTTTTCCTGTTTTTTCAAACATGGCAGAAGTGTAATCAAGGAACTATTAATCCTCATAATTAAGTTTAGCATATTAAAAATTAGGATTGGTTGGGGAAATTAGGATTTCCAGGCAAGCACATTCTTTACCTGTCTATAATAAAGTGTAAGATATAAAGCAACTGTAGAGGGAGAGCAAAGGGTATATAAACTATAAACCCAAATGGTAATTGGAAATTAGAGATGCAACAGAAAATAAGTTCATGTTAACATTGTCTGTCTTCCTCTTCCCCATTGTTCTTAAACCTTCCCCTTTTCCGGTCTCTACCTTTAATCCACCTATAGGTAGATCTCCTATTAGAAGACTGCATAAGGTACTATAAATTAAATAGTCAGGAATTAGTAATGTCCTGGTCTTTGAATACAATTCTGTTAACTGTATAAATTCTTTTATATCTTTACCTTATTTTTCTCAAATAGACTAGCAATTTGTTTAACATTTTTATGAATGTATCCTGACAGTCTTAAACACATATTTACCATAAAAATAAACTATTAGTTTATTTTATAAAAACTCTTTTATAAGCTATTTAAAATGTTAAAGTCAAGTGAAGACAGTCTAAGTGGCAAAAGATCTCATCTGTTTCATTTAGGTCACTACATGGTCTTAGGTAAATGTGAATACTTTTATTGAAGTTAATTGTTTACAATATTATAAAGAAAAAGTGTAAGTTAGAAAATTTTATTAAAAGAGATTTTATACTGTTCAAGGAGTATAAAATATCATAGAATATCAAAAGTATCCCCTGTTCATCACTCAAGGAGGAATTTCTTTTACAGCTCAATTATTTTTCTAATAGTAAAGGAAGTACCTTTAACCAGTTGAAAATAAGTAACTATAAAAATTATGTTTGAGTGTTCTGGAGGCTGAATACATTTTGTTTAAATATTGCCTGTCAGATTTAGACATCAGACCATTAAAATTACTTCCGTGTGAAGATCAACAACTAGCCTTCTTAAGTGTTTTTTTCCCCTGCTGGTTTTGTAAGTACATTTTGTACTTACATTTGTAAGTATCAAGAAAAATAATGTTTTGTCACATATCTTGTCATGTTGTACCAAACACACCATGGATTTGAACTAGGCTGAAGTTAAGAGATCTGTTTGTATTGCCTCCTTTGTAGATATGTCCCTTATTTTTTACCAGAGGTTTTCTTTTCACTGAATCATTTTCTGATACATACGTTGGAAATTTATTTATCTGAATTAATCAGAGCATAGAAGAGAGCATGACCATTCCCTAGATATTGCATAGTGTAACTTCATTTTTCATGTAGCACAGATTTAAAGTTAAAACAGAACTAGTGATTTTCAGGCTGAACATAATTGTAATTGATAAAATTAATCATATTACCTTTTATGATGAGAAGACTAGATTAAGAAAGAAATGCTAAGAAGTGACCAAATGCAAGCCAAAAATGTATTAAATTCCAAAAAAGAAAATTTCTGAAAGATGAAATATTTTTTCTATGTTCAGTATTTTATATTCTTCAACTGCTCACTTGTTATTTGCATACATAAAGTGAAAGGATGTTAGGTAGAAGGAATGAAAAAATGTATTGTTCATGTAGAGGGTAAGTCTTGAACTTTCAGATAAAAGCAGTGGCTGCAAGTCCAGGAAGGCTTGAAGGTTTTGTGTTTTTTTTTTTCTTCATCATACTTTTCTGCTGATTCATCTCTGTACTGAGCCTTTGAAAATACTAAAAGCATAATATAATGCTTACATTCTTCTGCTGCAAGTATTTAGTAGAGCTGTATTGATTTCATGTCACTTCAAGCAAACACAGAAGAAAAACTGAACCAGGGATTGTGGCTGCATGCTTTGGAGTTAGTCCTGTAAGTTACGAATTACAACTTCCCCTTTGGAAAACATGAATCAGTAAGAGAAAAATATTCTTTGTGTGTGCTTTTTTTCATGATAAATTAGTTCATGATGAAACCCATCCTGTAGCACAGTTTGTTACACAGTGCATGTGATCTTTTAAATTTTTTTTTCAGGCAGTTAGTTATGCTGATTAGAAACATAGATGTGAAAGATACATTTCTCTTAGGAGCTGACGTGGGTGCATTCATTTGCAAGCGAATCTGAAGTTGGTCTGCAGAACTCGGTGCTCTTACATATGTCTCTCCATTCCTCTGCTTCCTTTTATAGCAGTCTTGGCCATGGCAGTAGCTTACTTAGAGTAAACCAGCTGCTCTTACTTGTAGTGTGTCCTCAAAGTGAAAAAAACCCCATTCCTCCTCCCCTCAGAAGGAACACTTTGCACTTTTCCTGATATTCTAAACTGATATATTGTTAATTATTCCTATGTTTATTTCCTCTAATTTCTTTTGCCTTTCTCACTAAGGTATAATATTTTTTCTCTAGATGCTTTAAGATGCTTATCAGAGAGTATGTATTTCTGAAGAACCAAGTGCAGAAACAATAGTTGTTTCTAATCTGGATTATGACTTTGGGGGTCCTGATGATCCATCATGTGAAATTAATTAGTTGTGTGTTTGTCAATTTCATCTTAATTTTATCTAAAAATTTAAAGGGATTTTTAGAGTTAGAGATTACTAGGACTCAGTAGATATGCCATGTTTGCTCATATTAAGTTATTTTCAACTTTTGGATGAGTGCCAATTCTCCAAAAGGTTTTAACATTAGCATTAGCTGTGAGTCTGGAAAAAAAAAGTCTTAGCAGAGTTCTATTTGTATTAATAGTAATCCAAGCTGATAGTAGATGCAGACAGCTAAAGCCTCTTAGGCTGGACACAGTAATTCTGATGTTGTAGCAAAACCTTGGTATACATCGAGTGCATAATTAAGAGAGATGATATTCTGGTTGAAAGCCATTTGTGAAATGTATTAATGAGCAGAACACCTTGTCATTCAGAAGAATAGTGGTTATTCTGATCTCTGTTGCCAAAAGAAGAAAAATTCATGTCTGAGAAGAAAGCCTTAAATAACAGGTCAAAACTCAACTGTGGTCCTCTCCTTTTCCTTCATCTCCTATCTCCAGAGGGGCTACTGACTTTCCTGGGGTGCTGTGAAGTTTCACTTTCATGTGAAAAGGTAATTTGGTTCACTCTCAAATGAAAGTACATTTCAAATGAGCCTGTTTGGCAGCAGTGTTGGGGGAGGGAAGCTATGAGGGGCATTTTGTGTCTTAAGTTCAGTCACCAGCATTTGTGGAGTGGCTAAGCTTCAGAGCGATGTTTCTTCCTATTCCCTCCAGCCCTAGTCTGCAGCTTTTAAAATGTGGCTGTAAAGTTTTTTTAATTTGGAAAAAGTATCTCAGAAGCAAAGGACTCACTGCCCAGTAAAGCAAAAGTAAACTGAAGTATGTGTTGGCATTTTAAGGAAGGGGGGGAAGGAATGAGGCAGGGAATGAGGGAAGGGAAGGGAAGGAAGGGAGGGAGGGAGGTGGAAAGGAAGGAAGAGAAGTAAAGAAAGGAAGATGGGGAGGGAGGAAGGGAAGGGAAATCCTTAATATCTTTTAAAGGTGTGAAATCTTGACAGTCTTTTCTTACAGTCATTTTCTGCAGTTACCTAATGAGAATCTTTCAGGTCTTGATAACATGCCATGACAACAATTAAAACAAAATACACCTTTCAGTTCCCAACCAGGAAATTCCTCCAAAAATCTCAAACACAGTATTTTGGGGAAGAGTATAAGTGTATTGATGAATAAGCAATATGCAGAAACGTATCAAAAAGCCCTATTTAAGGTATTTGGTCATATTACTTCTGCACACAAAACTGGTTTAGGACTCCTTTTGTGAAATGATAGCGTAAATCTTTCATAGCTACAAATCAATTTAGAGTCTGGACTAGGATGCTACTGTTTTATAAAAAAAAAATATTTTTCATTGTTGCTTTCAAACATACCAATATTATTTTGTACTATTGGGTAGACAGCTTTGAGTTGACGAGAGAATAATTCCTAGAGCTGAGATATTTTTGCAGTTACAGAAGGAGCTATAGAATCTCACGAAAATGCTGTTACTACCTTGCTGAAGTGCCATGGAAGTAATCTCTGTGTTTACTTAGTCCTTTTTATTCGGAAGGCTGTGTGTGAATTTCTGTGGTCATCAAAGGTGGTGTTTGTTCTGACAAAAGCTGGACAAAAAGGCAGCCCAGGAAAGCAGAATATCTCTGTGCTGTGCAGCCAGGTCCTGCCCTAACAAGGAGAATGCATTGTATCTTGTGATGCTTTCCTGCTGCTTGTGGCAGGTGAGGGGAGATATGCTGGACAGGCCCATAAGGTGAGAGGAGCAGCAGTTTATCTGTGGAAATCAAAACAATAGACAGTGTTTACTGTCTGCTGGCTCCAGTCTTTCCTCCCTCACTGTTAAGTGGGAGTTAAAACCCATCTAATGATGGGGTGAGAATGATTTATGTAGTTTGCTGTGGGCATACCTTCTCCGCAAACAGAGAAGATCTTCTGCATCCTGGTGGGTTGGAGTGAGAAGTGGGGACTTCTCTCCTTTGCCATAATGTGTCTGGAATTCAGCTAGGTAGGCTGTGGGCAAAATTAAGATTTTTGCCATTTGGCGTGTTGTAAGGGTTCGTGTTCCGAAACTCATCTGAGCTGGGAAGTGAATTTAGAAGGACAGAATTTGGCAAGGGGAGTTGAGGTCACCCAACTCTGGTGAGCAGGGAAGCAGCTTCCTGTACGTTATTTCCCACTCTCATTCATCCTTCCCCCTTAAAACTTCAAAGAGGGGCAGAATCCCAGCAGGGACTGCACTGAATTGCATCCACTGATGGCAGGAACAATCAAGGAACACAGTATGGTTTCTATTGCTAGGTTGTGTTTCCAGGTGACAGTGAAGTTGCAGCCTAATTAAACCACAGTCCTTGTGTCTCTATGTGATTGGGACAATTGAGACTAGCTCTTGGTGCTATTCAAATGCTAGTATAATCTGACAGGTGCATTATGTCCATGCCCGAATCAAAGAATAGTAAAGGAAAATATCAAACTACCAATGAACAGGAGTTGAAACCACAAGAAATATTTCAATTATTGTATTTTGGACTTCTTGAGCGATTTTGGGACATAAAGAACTATGAATATGTATTGAAACCCTAAATAATACTCATTTCCAAAATAATTTTTTTTGTGAAATATAGAGTGAAAAGTGAGGGAAAAAAATTTGGTAGTTTTAAAAGTTTTATTTGGGGATGATCTAAGCTGAAATTGATTTGTTAATTATAAAACTTGGTGACATAATAAATCATGTTAAATAAAGACAAATATGAATTTAAGTTGCTCTTAGCTGTAGGGTTACCTTCACTCTGCACGTTATTTAGCCTCTGCTACATATTAAGGGAATAATTTGTATATTTGTTATTTAACTGTAGCAACTATGAAAGTCATGGTATATTTCCAGTGGTACTGTTTGCATTATAATACTCATGAAGATAATGATTTTAAAACCTCTTACTAGTTCCTGCTTTTCAAAATACTCCATCTGTGTTAATAGTTGTATTTTACTAAATTTTCCTTTGGTTATCTGAGTGGACTACTTCAAGTCTGGAATGGGTGCTTGTGAAAGGTATGGCACGACTGTACCTTATACACATTGCTTCTAAATGTCCCATGAATTAATTGTAGTATCTGAATTAATTTTAGCTGTAGTAGTGCTATAAGTTTTTGTTGACATTCTTTGGTATTGTAATCAAACTACACAATATAATTTCACGTCATGTGTGTAAAAATCACGTAACAAACTGAGTAATCTCAGATTCATTTAAAATTAATATGCCATTTAAGTAATATGCAATCTACTGAACTAATGTCAAAGCAGTGTACACTAATAATTGATCCCCAGCTTTATTTAGTTGCTTTTGTATCGACATTTTAACAGTTAGAAATGTAAATAAATACTTCTTCATTGTGTTTTCTTTTCTTCAACAGGATACTACAAGTATAGAAAAAATGTCAAACTGTTGTGAAGACATGTAAGTTCTGTAAAATTTTTACATTGATGAAATGCTAAAGGAGTTGCTGTTATTTGAAACTGGGTGAGAGAGTAAAGGAACTGAAGGCACTTTGTTAACGTGATTCTGCATGGTAGTGTGCCTTGTACTTCCTATCTTTAGCAGCAGCTCACTAATCTTTTAGTATTGGTTGTACACAAAGTAACCTCCCTACGCAAACCCAGTGGAACTATATTTTCTTTCAAAAGTACAGATCAAAATATACTTTCTGCTGTGTTTTGGCATACATTTCATTGATTCTGAGGTCTCCTCTGCTTCAAACGTTGCTTTTGTTTCATTGATGACCCAGATAGTTTCTGTTCTCCAAAGTTAAGTCTCAGCTGCATGCCGTAATGAAAGAAAAGTTGTATTTGTGACGCTGAGACACAATTCATCAGAGTCCAGAAATGGATCCCCAGCCAACCTACATTGTTCTAGCTGACTGAAGTGCACCGTGGGCATGCTGTCTTTCACTAATAATGCTGTCTTCTGTAGGTCGAGGACCCGAAAGCCATGGCAGCAGACCTTCTCAGAAGTTTTTGGCACTCACTGGAAGATCCTGTGGTTTATTCCTTTCAGGCAGAGGCAACCACTGCGAGTTCCCTACCACTTTGCCAATCATGTCTAAACAGATGGATGGTGGGCACAGATGGGTCCTCCATGCTGGAAGTGCGTTACAGGTTTTATGATAATAGGACTATGACAGTCTTAAAGTCAATTAAAATCCAGTTGTAGGCATCACAATGTGCCCCAGGCATTATTTTAGTTGTGGTGTTGATTCTGTTCTGAGATTAATGCAAATTGATTGTTTAACTTTATGCATATTTAATTTCAGATTAGCTTTCCAAAGAAATTTCTTTTGGTTTTGAGATTAATACCAAAAGCAAATGACTGAAATGCACTCTTCCTCTATTTGTTTGATACTGGCTCTTTTTCTTTTTTTTACCTTTTTTTTTTTTTTTTGTAGGAAGCACTGAAGTTTACATTCATGGTTAGATTTCTCTCCAAGTGTCTTATTTTGCCTTGAATTTTTTTTAGTGTTTTTATCAGCAGGTCTGTCTAGATAATGTCTTTTTTTTTCTGCATGTGTTGAACTGATACTGCCAGTTATTTATGATATGCAATAGTAATCCTGCAGCACCGTACTATAAAAGGCAGCATTTAAAACTGAGGCAGACTACTTCCTAAACCTTTCTCAGAGAGGTTTTTATAAATACACATAAATGTGTATGTTTATATAGAGAAGTCTTACATCTTACAGTTATCTTTTGGCCTAGATATGATTTTAGTGAAAATTATTCATGTCTCTATGTCAACAAGTGGGATTAAATATTCCAGGGTAAACTGTCCAGATAGGAAGTGTGTTTTCCCTATATCCCAAGGCTTTATTTGCAATAATTCAACAAAGAAGTTGCATGGTGCAAATACTGGAATGCTTACTTTTTAAAAATGCAGATGTAGTTAGTTAGCATAATGTACCATAAAAAAAGAGTATATTGTCAATAAAGTTATAAATTTTATATTTTCTTTAGTAATGATTAGCTGGAAGTCTGAGTGTTTGTATATTGGAAATACAAATATTTAAAATATTTACACATAAATATAGATTTGTTACTAACGTGTTCAGTGAAATATACTAACTCATTTAATAGGGTATTGCGTTGATGTAGATAACTTGTTGTTCCTTTAAGTATGGAAGTAGTTAACCAAAGAAAGCATCCTTCATATCTGGTAAAATGACAACAATTGCCAAAGTACTGGTTCGGCCTTTCTGTATCTGGAAAAATTATGTACTTATTTTAGCCGTCTGTATCTGTACAAATATCAACATGAGATGATTGTGGAAAGTACTGTGAATTTCTTCTAGAAATTCAGTGGTTTTAGTTATGCTGCTTATGATGTTTGTTGCATAGTCTAACAGGACTAGGATCCACCTTAAATGGCAGCCATGCAACTGGACACAATAAAATATACAAAATCAGGATTTAATATATGTAGGTTGTGTAGGAAGTAATACTTTATTTATGAACAGTTCATCAAAAAATGAAGGGCAAGACTTGTCATGAGTGGTGTTTGTAACAAATTTTAAAAGACTCATTTGTAATGCAGTTTCTGCCAATGTTAGAGGTCCCTTTATTGAATTAACAGATTTTGATGATCCACTCACTGGCAGTTCCAAAGGGTGCATCTTAAAAATCACTTGAATTTTAAACTTTTGTAAACTTCTAACATTTGATCCAACTTTACTTTTCCTCTCTTTTTAAAAATAGATGGATTGTTTTATTGTTTTAAATTTCAAGCCTAATGTTCAACCATTTTTTTCATCCCAGTTTTAGTGAGCCTAGACTTTCTTTAAGGTGGTATTGGCAGCAATATTTAAACAAAAGACTGGGACAGTGCTGGAAATCAAAAAGAATGTGGATACACATAATAAAGTAATGGCTGTATTCTCTCCCCTCCCCCCTTCTCTTTTTTTAAGGAATACCACTATTATAGTCTCTGGTATATACAGGGGGAATAATAGCAGTTTCATTTCCCATGCCAGTATTTAAATGAGTGAAACACAGAAGCTTTTTAGAAGATTTTTCATGCTAATCAGTTATCGTAGTTAGCAGATTTTACTGTTCTGAACCTTATTCTGAAAGAGGATCACGAATTTAACTATTTTTTTTTTTACATTTACCGTGGGGACATATAATTGTTTCCCGGCGTTACCGTATTACCGAAACAGTGCCTGGAGCACCAAACCTGCCGCACAGAGCGCGCCCGACGGCGGGAGCCTCGGTGGCGAACAGAGCGCTTGGTTCGTGCGCCCGGTGCGCAGCCGAACAGCGGGGCGCTGCAGTTCCGCGGGCTCCGGGGGGATGGAGGATCCGGGAGCATCCCGTGTCCCGGGGGCCGGGCACGAGCACGCGGCGTGGGCACGCGCCCCCTGTCGCCAGTTGCCCGTCGCGACAGCGGCGATGCGCGGCCCGAGAGGGGCGAGGGACCGCTCCCCGGGAGCCGAGCAGAGAGCCCTGGCCGTGAAAACCTTGCCCGATTCTCCAAACGAAATTCTGGAACGAAAGTGTTGTTTTCGCAGATTCGCGACGCCTCAAATGTTCCTGTATTGGATTTTTCTTTTTTTTTCTTTTTTTTTTTTTTTTTTTTAAATCTGCTTTTTCTTAGCCTCCCATCCATCACAACATTAGGAATCAATATGTAATACGATTAAGGCTGCTAGGTCTTTTCTGCCCCTTTTCTCGGTATTTAGAGAACAGAAGAGAGAATTCGGAGGATCTTCATATTTTAGGAGGTACTGAACTGTATTCTTTGAATGAGAGTCCTCTAAGAGGGTAAAATGAATAAATTTAATTTTTTTTTTTTACATTAACTTAATGACCATATCAGGTTATTAGTTTATCAGAGTAATGTTTCTGAAACTGATTCTCAGAAAGAGTTGTTCCATCAGAAGAAGATCAGGTGGACTTTTATGATTTAATTTGAAATTCTTGAATCCATTGAACCTTTCCTTTGAAATCCCACTTCTTTCCCTCCAGGTCTCCTTTATGATTTTTTGTTTTAGTAGAAACTGCATTCGTCGTATTGATTAATGTTTGTCATTGTTAGGCATTTTAAAAAACTTATGGACAGTGTTACTGAATTTCATCCTAATATAATATCAGAACGACACATGCTTCATTGAGCACAATGGATATTAGCTTCTGACTTGGCAATGTTTGATTTCCTGAGAGGCACAAAGAGAAGTTAAAGAACGAATTAAAAAGCCCCTGGAAACATTTGAGAGCAGCTAGTTTATTTGCTGTGTGGGGTAGCTCCTGGTAGGACCAAAAAATGCTACCTACCTATCTTCTCGTAATATCAGGGATTGGAGATTCCATTTGAAAAATCCCCATGTCTATAATAAAAGATAATGCATTAAAGAATGTCTATGAACCTGTCCTCAGATGTACTGCTTTGAAGTAGAGGTTCCATCTCACAGCTACTAGGGTAATTCAGATACACAGTCGTTTTCAATCTTGAGGAGAAGGAACTAAGAACCAATTTTTAGGATGGAGTTTAAACTAGGCAGCTTACTCCTTGTTATGCATCTAGAGGGGGCAGACATGACCAGAAGATTCATAAAAGCACAGAGAAAATGGAGATGGGCCAAAAGTGTTGTTTTGATTTGATATCAAAGTTTACCAGTTGAAGTCATTGCAAAGAGCAGGAGTTTCTGTCATACATTTGAGGATGCTATCAATTATATGGATTACTTAACTTGGCTATTTCCACTTTTGTGTTCAGTATGCACTCAATTTCACTGCAGTTCACTGGTAGGAGGCCAACGTAGCTTCATTGGAGCAACACAAATAGAGTTGACTGTTGGCAATTTTCTCAATATCCCAACTGGAAATATCACTGCATTCCTTATTTTTTTAATGTTTTTTTTGTTTTATTTGTAGGGTGTGGTCTTGATCTTTCTGGACAAAGATTGGTGCTTATTCTACATATATTCCCATCAATAATACTGGATTAGCACTTCTAAACTATTCCTAAAATAAAATCTAAGTGCCCTTTCTGAATAAGAGCTGCATAAAACAATGCAGATCTTAATTAGTGCCACCTAGTACTTCTCATTCTCTCTTGTACTTCTAAAGTACAAGCACAAAAATTATTTTTTTTAGCATTGTGTATAAAAATTCACTTTTATTCATAGTCTTGTAACTGATTGAAAGTTAACTGTCAGAAGACAAGGGTACTGTTCTGGTTTTTGCACTTCAGGAAACTGCTAGCTTTAGTTTAACTGGAAAATCTCATATCTGGCATTAAAGTCTCTAGAGAAAGATTTGAATCTAATTAAGTGATCCGACTGAGCGTTTTACCTGCTCACCACTGCTGATAAAAATCATCTTAAACAAGTTTGTATATACATAGTGCAAGCCCAGTGTACACGTTTCTCAGGGCCTGTCCCTTCTCAGTCAGACCATTTCCCTCTGAAAAGATTTTTCTTTATTGCCCCCAGTATAAATCACTGTTAGTCATGCCTGATAGCCATTGTGTAGCTGTCTGTTAGCTCTTACCTAGGCTGAATGAGTAGTGGGCACATGGTGTGCTGGTGTGCTTCTTGAAGTCCTGGTAGACCTCAGCTTACTGCCTTACAACTGCATCAGGTTAGTCGTCAGGTAAGAGGTAGATACTTACTTGAGATTATTCCTTGATGGCCCTTAGATCTTGTGCTTAGATTTTCTGCTGTGCTAACTAGTGTGAATCCTTGAAGGGCCTTTGAAATTAAAGGTCCCAGATCTCCAGAAATTTTGCACTTTATTTTAAGCAGATGACTTAAGCCTCAAGTTTGGCTTAATTTTCCTGCTCAGTAGTTGATGCTTGGCATTAATGACATGATGCATTTTTGTGTTTCACAGGGAAGGAGTTAGGTTTAAAAATAACTTCTGTCAGTGGCTCAGAGGCTGAACCTGTTGGTAGAGTCTCACAACAAATCAGGTGATAGTCACTTCTCATTCAGTTCCAGACCCTTTGTCCAAAGTATTTGCTATTTGACACTCAGTGTTTCCATAACATGTATATGTGGTAGGAAGGTTCAAGACAGTGCAAATGAGAATGTTTTCAATAAGCATTTCTTTGTCCTGGAAAGAAATTCTACTTTTGAGCAATTTACAGTTACGATTTCTGTAAGAGATCAGAGCTTTCTTGGTTGTATTTGAGTCTCATTTACCCAGACAAAATCACTCCTGTTGTTATTCATTTTCTACCTTAAAGTTACTATCTAAAATGGCTTTTTTTTCATTTCTCTGCTTACTTCCAATTCTGATGGCTCTTTTTCTCTCTTTTCACTGAGCACACAGCAGCACAGTCCTACCTGCAGTTATGTTCATATCATCTTGGCCAGAATTGACAGTGAGATAAAGTAGCCTAGGAAGGTGTTGAGATATGGAGTATTGGTTTGATTTAATAAAAAAAAAAAAATTATATTCCAAATCCCTGGTTCCATTTGGGTTTGGGTTGAGAGCAAATCATCAGTTGCTAAGACATCTGAAAATTTTTATGGATTGTTTACACTAAAATATGCAGAAGGAAGTTGTCACACCTTTTAATTGGTTTTGAAGAAGTACTGCACCTTTTTTTTTCTGTAATAAAGCACAGCTTGAGCTTTTGGTAACCTTCAGCATTATTTTGTGTAAAATTCAAGTTGTTTTTATCTTTTTATTGCCTGAGTCAGTATCTCCTAACCTAAGCCAATACATGCAGAGTTCTAGTGCTGCCACAGGTACATTTAGCAGCAGGAGGTGCATGGCTCTTGTGCCAAAAACCAGCTTTTTAAAGCTGGTCCAGTTGTGTCTTGAATTCATATACTTGGAATTTTAAGAATAAATCGAATCTTCTATGCCTCAGTCTTTATTAATTTACATAACTGCTTTAAAATATGTTCTCAGCTGTTCTTCAGATATTCCTGTTAATTTATTTTGATTCATTATTGTATGAACACATGGTTTATAAAACACTAAGTGGGATGTCTGTGTCATGGCTTAATCCAACCCAGCAGCTAAGCACTGTTTAGCTGCTCACTCACTTCCCCCCAAATAGGATGAGGGAGAGAATTGGAAAAGTGAGAAAACTCATGGATTGAGGTAAGGACAGTCAGAAGGTTTGATGGATAAAGCAAAAGCTGTGCATACAAGCAAAGCAAAACAAGGAATTAATTCACCACTTTCCATGGGCAGGCAGGTGTTCAGCCATCCCCAGGAAAGCAGGGCTCCAGCACTCATGACAGTGACTTGGGAAGGCAAACGCCTTCCTCCTTGCCCCAACTCTGTATGCTGAGCATGACACCGTGTGGTATGGAATATCCCTGGGGTCAGTTGGGGTCAGCTGTCCCAGCCATGTCCCCTCCCAACTCCTTGTGTCCCCCCAGCCTCCTCAGTGGTGAGGTTGTGTAAGGAGCAGAAGAGGCCTTGATGCTAAGTGCTGCTTAGCAGTAAGGAAAACATCCCTGTGTTATCAACACTGTTTTCAGCACAAATCCAAAACATAGCCCCCTATTAGCTACTCTGAAGACCATTAACTCTACCCTGGCCAAAACCAGCACATAATGACAAACCACATTGTCATTCACATTCAGAAGAATTCAGGATAATTCAAGATTCATATTATCATGTTTGGTTGATGAGAAGCTCAAAATGACCTGATAACGTGCACTTGTAGCCAGCTTTATCCTGGGCTGCATCAAAAGAAGTGTGGCCAACAGGCTGAGGGAGGTGATTTTACCCTGCTAATGATTTGAATCTAATTCTAAATTAGGCAAAGTCTTAGGACCTCAAAAGTGTCTGTGTGATGGTGAATGATGCTAGGAATTGCTTTTGGGAAGAGTAGGTACCCCTAAATACAGTGTCCATACTTAGGTGACATGCTGCATAACTGGATACTTCAGAAAGTGTTCTTCAAAAGATTTTTGTACCACTTTCTCAGCCATTGAGCTTTTAAATTTCAAGAGGCATTGAAATAATTGTATCTGTGGGCTGCATTAGGCCTAGGAACTTAGTTTTGCTGAAATTGTGCAGTTGCATCTTGTGTCTTGTCCAGACTATGGTGTGGAGCAATTAAAGCCAGTTGTTGCAGCAAGGGCCATCTAAGTATCACCTGTATAACTGTAAGAATAGCTTATATTTACAGTAGAACATGTGCTTTTCAAGTTAGAAAATAGGAAACTTATAATTTATGTGCATTTCTGGGTAAGTATTTCTATGCACATTCCCAAGACTGATATCTGTAGATCACAGTGTAGCCTATAGACAGAAAATTATCACTCTATCTACTTAACAAATAGCAAAATAATACTGATTTTTGTAAACTAGCATTCTGAATTTTGTAGCTCTCACATGGGCATGTGCTTGAGTTTTACTAATTTGTTGTTAGTTTGATCTTGACTGTTTTCAAATAATGCTGAATAATGTTCATACTGGAGTTGTTGAAAATTACAAGATCTAGCACTGGTTATATCTGAATGGGTAATGTATGAGATGAATGGTTGAATAATATCAAAACAGGGAAGCTTACTCTGGTATTCTTTTCATTAAATCTGAAAGTGTAATAGTATATCCAGCTGATAAGCAGTGTATTGTTTTTTATTGATCTTTGTTTATTTCATTCATGTAATATTTCTGTGGGGTTTTTAAAATTGATTTAAGTTATAGATTATTTTTTCATTCCTATTGAGAATTCTTTCATATTTTTTTGGAAATCTTATTTTTAAATAAAAAAAATAAAAGTTTCTTTTTCTCCTCTGGATTTCATTTATATTGGTTTAAAGTTGTATAAATAGTTGGCTAATATTTTTCCAGTCTGTTTTTACATTTTCCTAATTCTGTTATAAATTACTGTCATTGCTGAATATTTGTTATTGTTACAGGAGAATAGGCTATAATCCCAAATGATTGTTTTGAAAAACTGAACTGGGAAAAATTACTGAATAGTTAATGATGTACTTATTATCTGAGCTCCGTTGTTTGCTTTTAAGAGAAGAGCTGAATGTTGGTGGAAGCATTGGAAACTTTCTCCACTGGGATTAGTATACCAAACAGTGTTGGTGTAACAACACTAGTTATAGTATTGGTTACTGTTACAGTTTACCTAATCACAGTTGTCTGTAACTCCAACCAGAGTAGGAACCTCTGATATAGGTATAAACTAAAAGTTTTATAAATTGCCATTTTTCAAATTATAAAAGCAGAGTTGTTTGGGTTTTTTAATCTTTGCCTTTTTTTAAAATTTTTTATACAATGTATTAGATAATTCATCCTTGGAACAGTTTTTGAGAGAGCTAAGTAAATCCAGGTAATTCACGAACCAGCAGGTCTTCTGTTTGTGTACATGTGAATTTATGTCAGATTTTGATGCAGAGAAGTTTCAAGCATTTTGTGTATTTCAAATGAGATACTGGCTTTAAACATGCAAAAAGAAGTGAAATAGTGACCACAGAAAAAAGTATTAGAGAGAAATAAAAGCTGCTCAGTATGGTGTGAGCAGTAATCTCAGCTTTAGAAGAACTAAGGGGAAGATCCTAAACACCTGGGAAGATTCACTGCAAGACTAGTGAACCAAAGAAAAAAACTGTGATTATGCCTGCAAGGAAATGATTAAAATACCTGAACTGTGTCACTTCATGAGTAAGGGCACAAAAACTAAGTAATGATGGTTTGTGGCCACAGACCATGCATCTTCTGTTCCAACCCAAGGACCAGATTCTTCAAATAACAGTAATAAAAATCACTTCCATACTGAACCTTCCACAATAGCATAAAACCAGCCTTTAAAATTCTTTTTTCTGTGTGTATTCCAGGAAAAGCTGTTCTTACCTTCTGCAATGACTTCAGTTTCTCATGTCTGAAATTTCAATGGGCCTCTTTTCCCCATATAATAATTTCAAATCTGGTTATCTCTGCTATGACATTTATTTAGTTTAATATTTTGATACTTAGTAATTAGATACAACTGACTTGTGAGAGTGCATGCCATCTTTCTGTTGTGTGGAAACAGAGATCTATTCCCACTTGCTCATGAAAGTAATTTTAATATGTACGCTCCAGTATTTTTAGTGCCTAAAGCTCCTGGAAGTGTTTCTTGATGTGTTTTATCATTATATAAACTGAATGAAACAGCACTTTGAGTCTACAAATACATTTTAAGAGGCAGCCAGGTAGTACAGATGAACAAATGCATGCAGACACTCCTGTAGGCACACCAATTACCCATATGAGCTGCAATTATACTAGTGTGGAAGGGCAGTTGGAGGGAAACTTGGACCCTGTAGACATCCAGCTGAGTAAGCAGGCTTGAGGAAGGATGGCAGACATGTTAGTCTGAGTAAAATACAGCTAAGCTAAACTGATAAAAAAAAACAGGTCAGAATTTGTATCAGTTACAGCACACTCTTTGTATGTCCTCTAGTTTCACAATATTTTTCTCATTAGACTTCCCATTTCAAAAACATTCTCTTTGCTGAAGGATTAGTTTAAGAACTAATAGCACATGCAGCTTTGTATGCAGTAAGCCATAAAACTGCATTTCAGTGGCACAGAGATGAACATAAAATTAACTGGATGGGAATAGAATTCAGAATTGCTGAGGAATAACAACGCTATCAAGCCTGAGTAGCCATCTATTCCCAAATACAACATGATCTTGCTGGTTAGGATATGCTTCACAACCTCAGTTTTATACGATGAAGCTGGGATTTTTCTGTAGCTGTGGCCAAAATCCCCCAAAATCTGCAGTCTGTTGGCTGCCATGTGGGTGATGGGCTCCTCTTTTTTTGTAAATATAAAGTGTAAGAAGGGTAAGTACAGACAATGCAGTAATTTGAGCCCTATAAAGGTGGAATTTGATAATTTTTTTTGACAGCTAATGGATGCTAACTCACTGGGTTAGACTGCAGGTCTGGGACCCAGAAGATCTGCCTTTAGTTCTCTGTGTGACCTCTGGTTGTTTTGGCAAAGACACCTGGGTTTCTGAAGTGGGAGTTGTGTAAATCTGCAGGGCCAAAGGTGTATTATCCAGGTCACAGAAACCTGAATAATCCACTTCAGAAGAAACAGCCATATCCCACAGGTCAGATAAGGAATTTGGGCTTCCTAACATCCAGCAGTGCATAGGCGATTAGAATTTGAAGTACATTTTTCAGCTTATCCTGGTAAACTTTTTGGATACACCAGTGACCAAGGAGAAAGATCATATAAGAAACTTCATTTAGTTTTCTACCTTTGAACTTGGATTAAAGGATAACAGATGAGTATGCCTTAGGTGATCACGTTGAAATAAATTTATTTTGGTTTCAAATGTTGAAGTTTTATGCATATGCCTTTATTAAAGAAACTACTTGTAGGGAAATTGAAAATACTTTTCTGCATCCAATTTGGCTCTTTTCTACATGGTTGCACATTCAGGGCATATTTCTAGAAAACTCCATACATGCAGCATGTGTATGGATGGGGAAAAATTCCGGTTATTTGTTACTAACATCCAGGACAGGAATTTTTAATTGTAAGTTTCTTCACTCACCAGTAGTACAACATCTTCAGCATCATCAGCTGTTCAGCTTTATGTCAAGTGTTCTTAATCCTGGTGCTGAAAAATCAGGATATGGTTTCCTTGTTCTTCTGCTTTAATACTCACAGAACAAATCAGCCAAGTGTTTATTTTTTCTTAGACTAGTCAAATAATCTCATATCCTTATAACTCAGTATTCTGAGAGAGGCAAATGCCTTTTCCATTGGTCCAAGTGTATTGGTTTGGGGGGTTTTTGGCATTGGATTAGTTTTTGGTTTGGGGCTTTTTTTTCCTGTTTTGTTTGGGTGTTTTTTGGTTTTTGTTGTTTGCTTTGTTTGGGGTTTTTTGTTTGTTTTTTTCTTTTCCTGCATGTTGAAGAGTCAGGAACTTTGTTTGAGGAATAAAGCATGGATTTTTAACCCAGTGTAGTTTTCAGGTAGACGAAGTTACAGCACTGCAGCCACAGCATACCAGACAGAGGTGGGGCTGCTGTGTCTCTGCGACCCTTCTTTCTTGCTTGCTTTTTGTATGAACAGAGAGATCTAGCACCATCCTCCATGCCTCAGAGGCATCTCCTTGTGAATGGGAGAGGAGGGCCTTGTAAAGTCAGGGAAATAAAATTTTTGATACCAAAACAGAGGAAGCAGTTAGAAATTATTTTACCTGTAGGAAGCTTGGGCACTGGCCTGCTTCCCCAGGTGAGATACCTGAACACGAGTTTCTGCTTTCTCTGACAAACTGTAAGCTGCTTTCAAGTCAAAGGCCTCAAGTGTTGTCACTTGAAACAAATGCTTGATGTCAGGTGGAACTCAAGCACTCCACTTTTTGTCATCTTCCAGTTAAACAGTGGCTTGGCCCATACCAAAAGACAAGCAAGAATTGATAACTGAAGGATTGTACAATCCCTGCTAAAAGACCTGCTTTGTGGAAAGATTCACATAAAGTCTAAACTATAAAATCCTAACACATTTTTGCTGATGTTCTACTGAGCACCTAAATGCAGAATTCCTACAGGATCAACTTAACAACCTCTAGCTTCTCAGAAAAAGATAAAGGGAAGGATTGTGTGTGAGCATCTTACACCTTTTCAGTGAGAACTGAAAACTAATCAGGCATCTCAGCAGCATCATGTCTGAGTACCTGCTGCATAAACACAGCTTTACTTTCAGTTCTCTGGGGTAAATGTATGACTAGACCTCAGTAAATGAATAGGAGGAGATGCACCCGCTGAATTGAGTAAGTAATTTTTCAGGACCTGATTTATGACTGTTCAGTGAAATCAGTATACTTGCGAACATCACATTTTGTCCTGATCAGCTCAGGTTTTGAAGTATATACAATTGAACTATTTCATTAGAAAATGTCAGCTTAAATTGGGCTTTTTTACAAGAAAGTGTTTGGTTTTGAAGAACTTTTCAACAGAGTGGTTTTCATAGTTTTGAGTCAATGCCATTTATCTTCATTCTCTCACTCAAAGTGACTTTCTGTTCAGTGTTTTTTGAAATCTCAGTTTAGGCACACAAGCTCTGCTGTTGGCATAGTGGTACTAAAATGACATTTTGCCAGCCCACAGACCTCGAGTTGCCAAAAGCAATTATTTTCAAAAGGTCTGAAACCATGCTTGTGTTGTTTCAGTAAGCCTTTATCTTCAGCATCACTAATACTCCCTATTAGTTTGTTCCTGGTGGTGTTGTGTGGGGCATGAAAGTCAATTCTTAGTGCAGCAGTGTAGGTTTGTGATGTTAACAGAAGGCCACAATGAAAGACATTGAAACTGTTTATATATGAAAGCTATCTATAGGTAAAAGCAGTGATGTTTTTGTCACTATATACTAGCATTTTTGGTGAAAAAAAGTCTCTTATTTGGTCTCATTATCTGAAAAGCAGATAATACAGAATAGTATTTAGTTGAAACAGTTATCTCAACTGCATCTCTTTAGTTTGAGAAAGTCAACAATGGCAAATTTTCTGATAGCAATTTGTGGTTGATTCTGATAAAGGAATTAGGAAAAAAGTTATGTCAATGGATGGAAGAGCAATTTGTTTTCTCATAAAAGATAGGCAGTAAACAGCAATGTATTTCTTAAAGGGGGTGGAGAGAAAAGTATTATGTCTGCATCTAGGAGAGTACTGATGAGGTTCCTTATCAGTGTTAGGTCTAGAAAAGGTTTTGGCAAATGTACCTTAAATGACTTTTGGTTATAATTCCTAAAGTTTATGAATATGAAGATCTATACTGTATTACAGTTGGTAGTTGTGTACAAAACCAGTGTTATGTAACATGAGCTGTATTTATTTATCATGTAAAATGGATGGCAAATAAGCACTGTAAAATTAGCTTGTGAGGAGGACAGCAACTGTGGGTCTACTTGTTTAGTGAGCTCTTTGCTGTATATGCTGTATCTATCCAAACATCTTGTGCAGTTATTTCACAGAGGCCAGTGGGCATTTGAAGGTGAGAATCTATACCATGAACTAAATATGTTTTGATTATTATCAGCCAGAGGGGCTGGCTAGGTGGTTGGAATTGATTAACTCAATATGTCTATTACATCCTTAGAATTTTAAGTTGCTTAAAATTGAGCTACATTATTATATGAAGTTCTTTTGGGAACAAGCTTTAAAAAATTGACACTCCTGAGACTCTGAACCATTTTCAGAAAGATAATAATTTTCCCAGATATGAACTCAGCTAAGTTTTACACTTCTTTCCATTTACGCAGGGCTTGCTGTTCTCTGTTATAGTTTGCTGTTTTGTACTTACTGGGGTATGGAAGGATGATGAACTGAAAGAAATTGGGCTAGCTTCTTCTAGTGCTGCACCACTGAACTCCCTTTGGACTTCTAATTCACCATATTTGCTCTTTCCTGTAGGTGTGGGGTATCTCGTGTGGCAGCAGAGGATTTGTCAGTTTGTTGGACTTCATGGTCTGCCCACAATGCTAAACTTTATCTGTTAAAACTGGACAAAACGAAGATGCAGAAACACATGAATATGAAAAAAAACCCAAACAACAAAGCAGGCCAAAACTCCTATCAAGTCAAAATAGTACCAGGCATTCAGCATATATGGATGGTATGGAAAGATGTCTGGGGTAAAATTAGAGGAAACTCAGACGTTATATTCACATCCTAACATAAATTATAATGGTACAGAAATTATAGGATAAAATGCAGCTGCTACTCCGTGGATGAAATGCAGTTGGCAGCTCTGCAGTGACTTCCCTTACAACAGTAAACACCTGCAAAGGGGAATGGAACAGGGGGTGGAGCACAGTGGAAACACTGTGGCCAGGCTCTAGAAATCCTTGCAGGGTGGGGGACTCAGTGGTACTTATCATACTCAGTATGATGAACTGCATAGCAGTCACCCAAGGGAAATGGGAGAAGTTGTCCTGCTGCTGAGCCAACAACTGTGGTGAAATCTGTCTCCTCAGATCAACTTCATTAAAGCTTAATTATAATATTAGCACACACCTCTATCCCAAAGTTACCTGCCTTCAAGGTATGACCACCCCACACTGGGCACGTGCCCTGTATTTTTTTGACTTTATCTTTAAAAATGAAGCAAGAGAATTTTACGCCAATCAGTAACAAAGGTATTTATAACTCAAGTCACTCAAGCTCCATCTAAATATAAAGAAATAGCATAAAAGTAAGTTGAGAATGTGGGGAAAGTTAGGGAAGACTCCATTGTAACTGCTGGGATCAGTCGATGGGCTGAACTTCTTCCCCATAGGGACACCTATTGGGTAAGAACCATACTCTGTGCACACTGAATACCTTTACTGGGGATTAAAGCTTGTCTGTGTATTGCTTTGAATATGTTTTTGCAGTCAGATACTATCACTGGCAACCCTCAAACCTTAACCTGTCACAATTTTATATTAATAAAGAGTGTTATTCTGTAAACTGTTATGTGAGTCCTTCATGGGTTCTGGCAGTCACTGGCAATGGGTAACTCTAACAAAGTGGAAGACCCACTGAGAAGTCATGCTGAGGGGTCTCTCTAATGCTGCTGCATTTCCCTGAGTCAGTCAGTCAAATCACCCTCTGATCGGGCAGGACTGTTCAGTGAGGGGTTCCCATAACATGACACTGACCAACTGGTTGGGCACAAGGCTTTCCTGAGACACTAACAGACAAATCAAACACTAAGAGTCAAGGAAATCTCCCCACGCTAAGGGTCAAGGAAATCTTCCCCTTCTCATGTGACAGATGGGTACCTAAATCACATGCCTGTACTTACAGGGTTACTGATAACTGCTCAATCCAACTAGTGCTTTTGTTGGGAGAAGTCAACCCTCCCCTCTGGCATGAGACAGGTATCTGTTTGAGGTCCAATGATGTGGCACCAAAACTCTGGGCAAAATACGTCTGCATTGACCCCTGTCCATCTGGCTTGCCTACCATGGGCTACCACCTGAGCAGTAACCTGAAGTTCTCTCTGTTAGGACAGCACCAACCTTCCAGAACTGAGCAGGAGGGAATGTTAAATAGAAGATCATGGTAGGTGCAGTCCTTCTAACAATTGGACAGACCCTCCAGCAGAAGAAGACCTGCTAAGAAATTACAGGTCTTATGTCAACATCTTTAATCTACAGAGATTACTTCTTTACCCCCTGTGCGAGACTCAGAGTGGTGATCCATTGGAGGACCAAAGAGAAATCAACCTTATGCCAAGGAAGGCATATGATCAGTTCCTGACGAGCACAACCTCTGTGACTCACAGTACTGAACATACTGCTGAACAATGTTTAAAAGCCTCCTGTGCTTCCTGCCTTCTTACAGCTCAGAACTCATCCAGCTAGTGCTTTAGCATTTCTCACAGATTGATGCTGGGCCTGACTCATCCTGGTGCTGCGTGAAGTCAGAAGTGTTTCCTAGTGTCTGGAGGGGATTATGATTATTGTCAACACAAAATAAGGAGGATCCCTTTTGCTGGAAGAATGTTGTCAAAAAAAATTGATCAGTCTTGGGGAGTTAAAAGGAAATAAAATTTTCTTCTAATCCTGGCCTATTATCCACCTTTTCTCACTTCTCTTGTGTAATGCAACAAGGTCAAATTAATTTTGCCACAATGCCAAACATTACATACAGCTCCTCCCTGCCTCTGTAGTTTTCTTTTTACAAGGAAAATGGGCTTTTAGACTGTAAACTGCAGGAGGATTTGAAAGACCATGAAAATGCTCATCATGGGGAAATCATTAACCATTACTACCCGAGCAGCCATGTGGAGTGAAGATAACCACACGTCTTACTCAGAGATAAGCCAGTAGCTACACTGATACCCCTGGCTTATTCTCACCAACACAGACACATGATGCCCCCAAAACCAAGGAGACTCCATTATCTGTGCCTCATGTCTCATAACAAACCTCTTTTATGTCATTCCAACAAAAACATTGAAATGAAATACATAAACTAATTACAATTTTTTTTTGAAGAAACCAGCTGGAACAGTGTCTTCCCTTTTCTTTGCCTTATGTTTCCTCAGGATTTTTGTTTCATCAAGTAAAACCAGTGGAGGCCATATTTTCTGCTCCAGCTGTGCTGCTCCTGCTGTGCCTTGTTTTGACCTGCACTCAAAACAAGGCATTTGCCATGCCCGGTCCTTCTGCCCTCAAAGAATTTACTGTCAGGGCCTGGAACTGGTCTTCAATCACATGGGAAAATCCCTGTCCCTTAGCCAGTCATCCATCACTTTCTTTCCATCCCAAGTATGGTCTGCCAAGACAGTCTTTAGCTAAGGAGCAATAATTGCTAGTCCTGAATCAACTCCCATGTCTTCTTACCCAAGAGTAGGTAGTCCTCACACCTAACCAGCTGATAGAAGAAAAGCAGACTACTCAACATATGTAGTGACTACAGATTCAGGGTCAGGCCTGCTTGCTTTGGGCAGAATGGCCTCAGAAGCCCTGGGCAGGAGAAAGAAAATATAACAAAAGCCTCCTGAGAGAAGAACAGGGAGAGATCACTCACAATTACTGTCACGGGCAAAACAGACCCAACTTGGGGAAATCAGTTGAACTTATTAACAATCAGAGCAGGATAGTGACAAGTAAAACAAATCCCGAAGCCACCTTCCCCCCACTCCTCCCTCCTTCTCAGGCTTAATTTTATTGCTGATTTTATACCTTCTCCCCACCAGCAGTGCAGGGAGATGGGGAAGGGGGGTTATGGTCAGTTCCTCACATGGTGGTCCTGCCGCTGCTTCCTCTTCAGGGAGAGGAGCCCTTCCCCTGCTCTAGGGTGGGGTCTCTCCCACAGGCGTCAGTCCTCCATGAACTTGCCCACCATGAGTCCTATCCAGCTCAGGGGTCCACAGGAATCCTTCAGGAACAGTGTGCCCCAGCATGGGCCCCCACAGGGTAACAGGTCATGACAGCAAATCTTCTCTAGCATGGGCTCCTCTCTCCACAGAGCCAGAGATCCTGCACAAAGCAGGCTTCCTGTGGGATCACAACCATCTTTTGAGCATCCACCTGCTCCTGCTTGGGGCTCTTCCATGGGCTGAAGGTGGGTATCTGCTCCACCATGAACCTCCATGGGCTGCAGGGGGACAGCCTGCCTATCCATGTTCTTCACCACAGGCTGCAGGGGAATCTCAGCTCTGGTGCCTGGAGCATTTCCTCTCCCCCTTCTGTACTGACCTTGGTGTCTGTAGGGGTGTTCCTCTCACTTCTCTCTTCTCTGATTGCAAGTACTTCTGCACAAATTTTTTTTATTTTAAATATGTTATCACAGAAGTGTTGCTACAATTTCTGATTGGCTCAGCCTTGGCCAGTGGTGGATCCATCTTGGAGCTGGTTGGCATTAGCTCTGTTGGACATGGAGGATGCTTCTAGTAGCTTGTCAGAGAAGCCACCCTGCTACCAGAGCCTTGCCACTGATGCCTTAAGGTCCATCTAGTTTTTTTATTTTCCTAATTTTTATAAGCTTTACAAGTAGTTATATGGTAGAAGTAGATTTAGAAGCAGCAACCTTTGTTCCCTTACCCTTAGCATAGTAACTACCCACATTCCCCAACCCTATTACCCCATTCCATGCTCCCCATATCAATTCTACCCCTGAATTCCATTAGAAAATGTTTAGTCTCTTGTCAAGGTAGGCCTATTTTTTTTAGAGAACGCTTGTACTTTGGCCTAAACAGCAGAGTACAGTCAAATTCTGGGTGACCGTGTACCCTTTGTGCTCTGAAGAAGATGATGACTGATGAAGAGAGGGCCCCAAAGACCCTCTAGCCTCAATTCCCAGGGGATGTGATCGAGGGTGGATCAGGGCAAAAGCCACAGGGTGGAAACATGTGGGATTGGACAGACAATATTATAAATTGTAACATCTGTACAGAGGGGTTGCGCGGGTCTTGTAATCTTATGCCTAGGCACAAAATTAAAACACTTTCATTGTCTCACCTCCAAAACTAATTTGCCTCTGAGCTTTTTCTCCCTGAATTTTCTTTTAGGCATCACCACACAAACCAGCAAACATGCAAGATCATACAGAACTGCAAAATCTGTAGTAAAGATCTTAACTCTGTCAAACTGGGAGCAAAAGGTTTCCAATTCTGGCTGGTTACAAGCAAAGGGAACACCTGAGTTAAAAGGGAAGACAAGGCACCGAAGGTCTTGAAGACAGACTGTCCTGAAGATAGACTTCCCAGACATTTAAAACTAAACATAGAAAGATATATCAGCAACAATTAAAGTTGTGGAAATGAATGCAAAATGGAACTAAAATACAGTAGAGATGTGTCAAGGCAAGAAGAAATATACCAACCTACATTTTTTTAAAGATATTTGGTTTCCAAGGTTTATTAAATAGAAGAAATATATCTAGACTTTGTTACAGCATTTAATATGTCCAGTAATAAACTGAGTTAGCCTGGAGAAATCAAGAACTGATCAGAAATTGAGAGCTGTACAAGAAATGGGACAGAGCTAGTTAAGAGAAGAGCAGCAGTTGTGTCAACTGATATATGTGTGGCATACATGGTTTCTCAACAGCATAAGTGGCACACTTGCTCCAGAGGCAGGTGCTGGCTTTGAGGGGCCAGCAGTATTCCCATTACCCCTGCCCACCTTGACATGGCTTTGAGGGCACATTGTGACACTAGAATCTTTAGGGGCAGTTGTGCAAAAGAGACAGCTATGCAGTGAAATGGCAAGGAGTTGCTGCTGGGGGATGGGTTTGGTTGCCAAACATTTATTGCTTACTGTGCCCTAGGAAAGGGGAGCAATCAGATTTGTGGGTTTATTTTTTTGCTTTTGCCCAGATTTGCAGTGAAGTCTGGGGTAAGGGCACCGATTTCCCTAGAGTCCTCTGCATTGTCCACTCCACTGCACCACTCAGGTGTTTTGGTCCTGGCAGATAAAGCTGTTTTGGCAGTCACCAAACTGGAGATGGGCTGTAAGCAAAGTGCTTGTTCCACGTCCAGTTACAAAAGTGCAGTGTATCTGATAAAGCCTATCAGTAGGCCCCCATCTTCAAAGACAAGGTGAAAAGAATCCATCCTTTCTTCTAAGGAGATTGTGAACAGGCAGCATAATGACGTCCATTTATTACCAGGGTCTCTTAGCACTGATTCTCAGGGGATACAATTAAAATTTCTATTATTCTCACATGGCTCATAGGGATGAAATGCAATCCACAAATGAGATTGATAGAGTATTATACTGTACTGAACATATAGGGCTGCCATCCTCATGAAACAGAGCATTAAGTGAATAAAGAACACTTGTGTCAGACACACAATTCTTATATCACAATTTTTTTTTTTTTAAATGGCAAGTGTAACTCCACCTCCACCTTTGAATAATGATTTTCCTTTGTGGAAAGTTCTTTTAGACTTGAACAAAGTTACTACTGGAATTCATAAGCTTTTTTAAAAAATAATTTTAAAAGAATGTTAGAAGTGTAGCATTTTGATTTATTGTGTTTTGGATTCTTTATTGCACATGAATTATTTCAATGGAAATAATGCAAATGAATAATTTTCTCAGGCTAGTTTAGAATGTACCATTGAACACTTCAGTTTTGGGCATCTGCATCGCTGGCTGCCTGGCTATCTCCTGCTCACAAGCACATACACCAGCTGCATCAGTTCTTTGGACATACTGAAATTATACCATTATTCATTTTTTCAAGTTAAACCATCATTTTTGCCTCTCAATTTGACTGTTGTGGGCTTTTAAAAACAGCAGTTTTCACTTAACTGTTTTGTTGTGTCTGCTTTGCTAGTGGATTACAACCAATAGGTTAGCATTATTTTTGTTCCTGAATGTCATCAGCCTGGTAACTGAGTCTCTAGCCAGCTTGTCCACCCCCAGGTGACACCTGTCAGCCTCTGTTTTCTACCTGTCCTGAGAATGTGCTGTGCTAGGCCTGGAAGACTAGCAGGGGCTTCTGATGGGAGAAAAAGGAAGGGTGTTGGAAGAACACTGCCAGTTGGTCTCTGTGTCAGCCTTCTTTTTTACTTTCAGTGAAGCTGCTCTGGCTGCTGCTGGATCCTCTTTGCCAAGACTCTCTGGTTTAACTATGGAGCTCTCCACATCCCTGGAAGTATCCTGCCTTCTTGAGCACCCTAGAGCTCCAGAAGAGAGGAAGTATGTCTACCCACAAGAAAGAAAATGCTAAGGTGGAAGTGTCTGGTTGTAAGATGCCCAGTAAAGGGAAGACAGCTTTCCCCACTCTGGCACTCAACAAAGATGTTTCTTGGGCAAATGCTGTCATGGTTTGATTATTTTTAATCTTTAAAAGCCCTACTTGTATCTTTATCAATGCCAAATGAGGAAAAATAGAAAGGCTAAGGAAAGTTAATAGCAATTATTCACCACCACCACTACAGACACATTTTGAAGGAATCATCCAATTTATATTTTCCAAAGGACATAACTCAGTTGAAAGCAGCAGATTTTCAGGCTTCTGTAGGCATGTACTGGTCCTTTAATAGAAATGAAAAGTCCTAATGCCATAAAGGATGTCTCTGTGTGAGTTTATTTGAATGGGTTTTGCAGGTGCCAATAACGATGGTTGGGAAACATTCAGCAGAAAACAGCAGGAGAAACAGGAAAAGTACATACTGAGGAGCAGCATGGGAAAGTCTCCCAAGAACTGCTAGACTCAGGAGACCAGCAGTCTTTTTGGGTTCCCACGAGGCCTGAGGCAGGGCTGTATGGGCACCTGGTGAGATAAGGGAGCATCAGAGGGGCTTTCCAAACACATACCTAAAAACTGTAAAATCCATCACTGTATGCAGCTGGTACTGGTCTCCCAGCTTCAGCCCAGCACAAACGAGTGTGTGCAAGTGTGGATGTGTGTGATTGACAACTACAGGAGACAGTAGGTGAACGTGATCTGTGGTGAGCTGTCTGCTATTAGTATCGATGACTTGGCTCCAAGAATGGCCAGGTAAATAAAAAGTTTTCTAGGAAATATGAGCTGTGATTTGTGTCTGTTCACAGGCCTATTGACCATCACGGAAATGGAATTACCAACACTGGAAGAGTCTCTACATACCATGGACAGCCTCAGGACACTAGGCTGTCTCCATCCACTAGTGAAAAAATTGCTGCTTTAGACTTACAATAACAAAAGGAGTTTTTCAGAATCACTGATGTTTTTTCCTTCCAAAGACAATCAAAGGCTTTTCTAATAGTGGATAAAACCAACAAGATTTCAAGATCATCCCATGATCTGAACACTGATCTTGTTCTCTATAATTACTTAAATATACAATACTAGTTTGGATCTCTCTGTGCCAGCACTGCTTATCCTTCAGAGCAATGTACTGTGCATTCTTTGTTTGAGCCTCTCTATTAGTAGGTGTTGGGATCTCATGGAAATAAATTAAAACATTGCTGAAGGCTCTTATGACTTCCTTTCTGGATAGGAAATGGGAATGTCCCCTTGAGTAGAGTCAAGAGCTGAGCCAGCCTGAGGAAAACAAACCTTGCAAAAATCTAAACCCATGGAGAAAAAGTCAGATTGTCAATTATTTTCTTAACGTGTTAGGAAGACTGTAGCTAGAAGTGGTTGAACGTGCTTACATTTTATTTATTTTAAATATGAATCAGATTTTTGTTCTGATTTTATATTTTATATAATTTTATATTTTCATGTCTTCTTTTGTTTCTTTGAAAATGCATAAAAATATGCTTAGCCATTAAAAAATTGGGTCAAATTCACTTCAAAAATTCAAGATACTCCAGTTAAAAAAGCCCCACCCTTCCACCAGTATGGAAGTTTGAATAATCTTGGAAGTCATTGCTATTATGTCACAAGCAATACCCTTTGCTTTTTTCATAAATCTTTTTCTGAAAGGAAAAAGGTGTCATCAGAAAAATTTTGTGCAATTACATATTTCTCTCCATGTTGAGTATGACTGAATCTTTGAGCAACATAACAAATGAGATCTCTTTTGACAGAGTAGCCTTTAAAAAATCCCATCTGCAAACCAGACAGGGCTGGGAGAAAGGCAGACCTCCCAGCAGTCAAGAGAAGGCAGGGGAGCAGCATGTGTATGGGAAGCACACACTGACCAATGCTGCAGACATTGTTTTTCCGGGTGCCAGAAATCCCCATTCTGCCCTCAGCTAATGCCAGAAGGCAACGGCAGCAGCAGAAGGGAGGCTCATCATTAACTCTGTCTTTCCTGGATACACAAAAGTGAATATCCATGTGGTGCTTGTGCCTACAAGGAAACGCATAGTCTTCCTGAAACTTCAGGAGTGTGTTCCTTGGGAATGGAGGAGCAGCTCCACTGGTCACTGAGGACTTGGTAGAAGAGGATGCTGCAAGATTGGATCTGCTGTGGTCTAGACATCTGAGAGCAGCTTGAGATCTCTCAGCTAGCTACAGTGTGATAAAACTTTTATCCTCTTTTAAGCACAGTGACTTGGCTTATGATTACCTAAAGTGTGGGCTTGTATTCCCAGCCGTCATGGTGCTGCTGGGGATTTGTGAATGGCCCTAGTAAGGCAGATTAGTGGCTGAAGCAGTTAGTTTCTTCACCTGTGATCAGGATCCAGTGGTGGGAGACTACAGAAAATCCACCTGTTCATATAAGTCCCACTTTTTCTTCTGCGGGCAAGTAGGTTTGTTAGCTGAGGTTAGGGGTTATGTGTAAAAGTGAGTGGTACCATCCTTCTTCTCCAGGGTTTGTCTCACACCCACAGTTGATTACTGTAAAATGATGAGCCTGTTAGTGAAGGCCATGTGAAAGATTCCGCCTCAGGACATCTGCCTGTACACTGCCTGCCAAAAACTGGATAGAACTCTGCCACTAAGTGCTCTCCATACCTAATAATGTTTATCATAAAGCCAGGCTGTTTGACCAGCATGTAGGAAACAGAGCCCGAGTTAATGTCTCCTGTGCACTCTAAATGTGCTGAGCCATCCCACAGCATCTGACCATAGGCAGGTTTTCCAATATTCTGAAATTTTCTCAGGTCCCTAGTGATCATTGTGACCTAGCTGAAATAAAAAAGAAAACATCCTCATCTATAGTACAGAGCTCTTCTAGAGAAAGAGTTTCATAAATTTAGGAGACTGGGATGACCAAAGTCCCCATTAATTCTTTGCCTGACTTTTTTTGATGCTGGCCTCATTTGCATATTTAAAACAACTGAGAAACTGAGGTAGCAAGCCGACCTCAATGGCACACATGGAGAAAACAGTTTTAAGCTTTTGATGTACCTGGAGTTGCTACAGAGCTTTTCTGTGGTCAGAGTTCTAGACTTGCTCAGAGAGCCATTTCATTTGGTGCTGTCAGTGTTTCAGACCTAAAAAAATGGACCATGAATGCCAGCTCTGACCAGTTAGCTGAAGGGCTCTCAGCTGCAAGAATTATTAACTCAGGAGTTGACTCTTATGGAGGGGGAAAACAAAAAAAGAAAAAATTGTTGTTGTTGATGTTATTTTAATGTGATAATTTTAAAGATAAAAATTCTGGAATTTGGAGGGTGGTATGTTTTGTTTTGTTTTTTTGCTAAAGAGGCACTTATAGCTAAAGCACATATAGAATCTGCAATGCAGCAGTAAAACTGATGTTGATCGCTTCAGCCAGGGCTAGCAGACTCTGTTCTTTCTGTATATCCCCTTTAATGTGAGCCAGGGTTTATTGATTTCTTCTATGTGCTTATATATGTACTTTTCCTTTTCTGCACCCTAAAACAAAGACAGATTTATTTATTCTTCTAAGCCTGCCCTTCCTTCAGGGAATCGCAAATTTTCCATTAGGGAAAAAGCCTTGCATGGAAAACCTTGCAGGAAAAATGCCTCCTTGCCTTGCTGGTGGTAGCTAGAAGAAGCAGATGACCCAAACCGGTGGGGCAGGAGGGAGCCGTGATTGAAATAGTTCCCTGGCCACTCACCTCCCGCTTAGATCATCCAGAGCAGAGGAGATCAGGAGCGTACACAGAAAGGGAGGGGGCAAAATCGGTGGTGCTGAAATCCTAACCGCAGTCCCCTCCCCACTCCTCCCGAGGACTTACCAGCCTTCCTATTTGTTGTTAAAGGCTGATTGCAAAGAGTTAAACTGTTTCCATATGTCCAGTTCCAGAGTTTGTAGCCTTTGGCAGCCCCTGCTGCATCCAGCTGCAGCTGCTACCTGTGTGTTCCCTGAAGTGCCCACCCGTGCACGCGGGTGCAAGTCCCGAGGTCCGCGTGCACACGCGTGTGCTCCCGACATCTGGGCCAGGCCCCCACCGTGCCTTTCTTGGGGGAGACATTAATTCAGAATAGTTTCTTCCCATTCTTTCTTACACCCAGAGCTGACCATGGACCATGTCAAACAGTATACGATCGAGAAGAATGCAAATAAACTTAAGTCTGTGTAGCCCAGCAATGCAGCTAGCCGCCCACTTGCGAGATACTAAACTGGTGTACACATGATACACAAAGAACGCTGGCTGGTTTCACCAATCCCTTCAGACAAAAGGGAAAAAAAAAAGGCAAAAAAGACCTGATCCTTTTCTTTATATCAGTGAGGTTGGAGTTCTTGCTAATAAAGGAGCTTTTCCCATGATGCAGTGTGATAAGGATTGGCCTACATGTAGCCCAGCAAGCCACTGCTGATGTTTTCTTGATTAGGTGTCTTATCTTCCATTGAGCTGCATCTGATGAAGGTTGCTGACAGCGTAATGGCAGGGAAAGCATCGGACAGCTCCATAAAATGGCAGCTTTGCTATGACATGTCAGCCAGGACCTGGTGGATGGTAAGTTGGTGTGATAACTTTTTTTTCCTCCCTCTGGAACCCTTTTTTTCCCTTTCTGAACTCCTCCTTCACTGTTGCAATGCACGTGCTGCAAAGTTCAGAGTGTGCAGTTTCCAGCTCCAGCTCAGTGACTCTTCAGAGCTCCTAAACATCACAGTGAGCTAAGATAAGATTTCTCTGCTGCTGTAGGGGCACAGGCCTTCCTTTTAAAACAGAAGCAAGTACGGCACAAGATTTTTCTTTCTCTTTTTTTTCTTCTTCTCTGCCCTCTATCCTCTTTTTTTCTTTTTTTTTTCTTTTTTTTTCCCACTGTGAAATGCAAATTTTTCAGTGTTTGCCAAGCTAGTTGGTGTGAGAATGTGGAGGTGCAAGCAGTCACGGAAAAAAAGAAAGCAGCCTTGTCATCATGCTCTTGGCTAATTGTTCTTGAGTTGGTCTTAAAAATAGAGCAATCTGCCTCTTTATTCTGTTTCCTCTGAATAATTATTTAGAAAGTGTATTGTATCATGTTGTGAGCAGCCTCCTAATCACTATGCGATTGTCCCCCACGCTTCCCTTTAATTTGGAGTCCTCCTCCCTTCCAATGAATGCAGTAACTGGAGCAACTACTGATTAATATGCCGCTTGTCATAATTAAATTTAGTTAATGAGGATATGCATATTCAGTCCATTTTTTCTTTGTTTGGACGAGCATGGCTTTTTTGTTCATATTTATACAGCTGCAAATGAAAGCGGGGAGGTGGAAAAAAAACCCCACCTTACAGAGCTCAGGGAAGGGTGGACCCTGAGAGAAAACTTTTTTAATGTTGCCAGGCAAAGGAGCCCAAAACTTTACTTAATCAAAACAGTGGGGCCAGGAACAAGTACTTTGGAAATGAAAAGCTTTTCTCCTCAGCAGAGCTGCATGAAATTTTTTCCATATACTGATTTTGTTGCGTGTGGACAATAGTCTGTTGTATGCGATAGCCATGCCATGAAAAGGACATTCGGCTGGCTTGCATTCCATTATGAATATTAATTTCTTTCTTGGGTTGCTTTGTCTGGTCGCGTATTTTTACCCTTTTCATTCCTTCATTGATTGCCTTTGCTTGTTTGTCTGGATAATTATTATGCTTACTTCATGGACTGCGTTTTTACAATTAGTACAGTGATGAGACAATAGGCACTTTATTCTTGGGCAGTGGGTCTGGGGAGCACCAGTGGATAGCACGCCCCAGTGCCTGGACAGAAGGCAGGTTTCTGATTATAACTGCCTTCCTACACTGCTTTGCAAGGACTTCGTTATCTTTCCAAAGGTGGATGTTGATACGTGCCTTCAGTGAGGGTATCATACCTGAAGGGAGTATTTAATTTAAATTATGTTTATTACTTGTGATTGTTTCTGTACTTTTTGAATAGAGGGAAGGAGAGTTTCTCTGTCTTTGCTACTTGTTGAACTGCTGTAGTATGAACAGTCATGTAACTTTAAAAAGAACAGTAGAATGTAGATTATAAAATGCTGCTTTGTGAACCTACTATTTTGCTGGGAGTTATACTGCTTAGTATCATGTTCAGATTCATGTTTAGATCCTTAATCAGACTTTCTTCCTGTAAGTTTGTGCATTATTGAGAAGAGCTGTTAAAGTGGCTGACAAATGTTTAGACATAGGCACTACGAAATGTTTGCATAATGTATTTCCTTAATATTGCATGCACAAAGGCTTGCTTTTATTAGGGAGAATGTCTTAAGTTTAATAAAATGTTCTCTAAGGACAGCTTTCAGTAAGATGGCATTGCTTCCAAAGGGAAAAGAAAATCAATACTTTCACTCCCTGCAGTATTTTATCCTGAATGGTAATCTGTAAAATACAGGTAATATAAATGTTTACTGTTGTGAGTGTATACTTCATGTAAACTTTAGAAAGCAAGTTTAAAAATGCTTGACTGTTAAGTATGGGTAAAAATCAAATTATATTTTAGCTGTGCATCTTATTTGCATCATATTTCTAACTTATAAATTTGCACTTGTAGAATCAAAGGCAAACCCATGTAAATTTGAATTGTTTTCTCTCAAAGAAGAAAGACCTCATGCTTCAATGCCATAGCATACAAAATATTACCACAGAGTTTATTGCAGAATTACTTATAGTAAATTTCTATCCAGAATATGCAATGTAAGTAAAAGATTAGGACTTCTGTGTGAAAAAACAAGGAAGACAAGTTTCTTCAGCTTTCTGCTTCTGCGTTTCTTGAATGATTGTAAACACTGAATTGTAAATTCCTTGTGGGGAACAGGTAATACTGTATAAGATGGTTATTCATAGTTATAAAAAAGTTAATTAATAAATGCTATTATGACAGATATCATTATAAACCTGGCATTTTTTTATTATATATATGCTGCCTATTTTATAACTATTTTGCAGCATGCAAATATTAGTATCAATTTTTGTTCGGATAGTCCTAAAATAATGGCTTCTTTGATTTTTTTTAAAGTGATTACATTGAAACTGTTCTCATCAAGAAAGACATCAGTCTTTCTCTTTAAAGTAAGTGGAACATTTAGTTTTTAGACTGTTTATTGCTTCTTATCTTACTGTTTATTTCCTTCATATTCTTTTATTTGTTTACAATAATAACAAATTCATTTGTCAGAGAAAAACTAAACAAACAGAAATTACACACTCTCCATCTGTGTTCTCCTGAACAGACATATTTACTAAAACACAAGAAGGCAAAAGTTTTACTGAGAATGCAATAAACAACTAAGTGCAAACAAAAGTAAACTTTTAATATATTTAATATATTAAATAAATGTGACCATCTTACTTGTGTATCGTATTATTTTTGTGTTTAACTTTGTGATGAGGGAAACAACATGAAGTGAAGAGACAGAACGTATACATCAAATACTGTTCAATACAGCTGGGAAATTATCTTTTTTTTTTCTGTAAAATTTCCATTTACAAAGTGAAGAGGAGTGTTGATGAGGCAGATTAAGAGAATGATACCCATAGAAACACTAGATATTTTTTCACCATCCCTTCATTAATGAGAAATGGCTAGTTTGGGATTACAGTCCTAATGATGTTTTGTGATTAACTTTACATATTTAATAATTTATCACTTTACAGATCTAAAAATTAAGTAGGTATTTACAAAACTCTGTGGCATTGCTAACAGGCTACTGGGTTCTTCTTCTGGGAAAATTTTCCAAATATTTACATCTGAGAAATCTATTGAAAGCAATTTTGTTAAATCTGTGCCAAAGTCTGAATCTATTTCTCTGGTTTTCAGATAATTTTCATGCAGTTCTATACAATGAAAATACATATTCTAAAAAAAATCTCTTCTTCCTAATCTCAAAATCCTATTTTTTGCACAAATTTACATGCATGTGCAGCAGAGATAAAGAATGAAAAATTATCTATTCAAACTGTTTGGAAAAAAGGATTGAAATCACAGGTTTTATTCCAGTCTGTTGTAAATACTGCACATTTCCTTATGCTTAATGGCTTGATCTGATGATCAAAAACATCATAGAAAAATCTTGGAACAAAAAGTCTGCCAATACAAAGTTTATCACATAGTATTAAGGCTGTATTAATAGGGCATATAATCCCAAATGGAGGTTTAAATAATAACAATTTAGATGTTATATTTCAGCATTAAAAAGAATTATTCCAATCCTAAATTTATTAGTAAAGCCAGCTTTTAATGTACTTTTTGGTTTAACACAAATGTTAATCACATTCCAGGGGAGTTGCAGTATGTCAATATTTTGTAGCAGCACATCTGTGCAGTTTTCTAATTTGGATTAAAATGATATTCATAGCACAACAACTCCATCAGTTGTTCAGATGTACAGCTTGTTAATGAATCCTTTGTTCTCAATAATGACTTTTAATTAAATGATTTAGAAACAAATGTCAGTATAACTGTGGACATATTGAACTTGCTGTGCCTATTCATGGACCTAGAATACAATATCTTAATTCTATAAATTTCAGGGGGAGGAATGGGTAAAGGAATATAAGGTTATACCTATAAGTTCTTGTTCAGGTTTCCTTGCACGAAAGTGCCAACACTGTAATAACTTACTGCAAGATCCTTCACTGACTTTGTAATGGTTCTTCTGAATGATGAGCCAGAAGATATCTTTTTTAAGACATGCTGTTATGATTACGAGACAATATAAATATATAGTTTTTAAGTTTTGTTCAGAACCATTACATTTCTGTCCATAGTAAATATGCAGCTCAGGAGCTATGTATACTTGGACAACTCAGAATTATATTGTTTGAAATCAGAAGGATCTGTGTGGAGAACTGTAAAAACTGAATCATGTCCGTTTCTAACATTTAATGTTTTTTATTATGGAAGAGGGGAATAATCTTCCTTGATCATGGAAAAACATAGTAGCAGTGCACATACTAACATTATGCACATACTAACAGTATGCACTACTGTAGAATGAAGCTGGTGTTGATCACTTTTAATACTCTTTCATTGCTGATTTTTAAAAAGTATCCTTTTAACCAAGAAAAATATACCTGTGCTTATTGACAAGCACATGTTTTTGTAACTCCTCTCTGTCTTTTCCCTTTCAGTCACTCACATGTTATCTGTGTATTTCCAGTTATATTTGCTACTGTGGGGTGTTTAGCAGTTGCAGCACCTTCTCAGCAAAGAAACTTTTTCTGCTTATGCTTCATACTTTTATCCTGCAAGAACTCTACCCTGGGAGTCTGATAGTGCCTCCTTTTGTCTGCTCATTCTGGCAATGTTTTCAAGATGTAATTAACATTAGTATTTTGTGTACCTGTTCAATTATAGTTTTCCTTTGTAAACTTACCTGAACACATGCTATGACTGAGGTAATGCATGTGCCAAGCAGGCAATGGCACCTTGCTGTAGATGAATCTTCTGTAGGACCTTCAGAAATCCTATGTGACTCATAATAAAGTTTCTTTTTCTGTTCTGAAGTTATCACTGGATTTTTTAATTTTCCTTTTTTTTTTCTTTGTTGTTTCCCAGATACCTGTTTTCTTTGCTTTATTTTTTTTAGTTATTATGTGAAAAAAGGTTGGTTTCTACTTGAAATTTATGGTTCTAATATTACTTAATGATTGTTGAGTCAAAATCATGAAGAAATAAAGCTGAGTTCTACACTCTGATACTGATATTTTGAAAATTCTATCAAAGAAGGAAGCACATTTACTGTTTAAGATATATTTTCAGGATCCTAGTGTAAGACAATAGATTCACAATTTTGAATGAAGCAACTGCAGTAAAGAAATGGAAGACCTAAATTAAAGACAGATAGGTGAAAGTTTCTGCAATTTCTTTTTCCAGTTTAAATTAGAAATAGAAGTTACTAGTGAAAAAAAAAAGGTGAGAAAGTCACTCCTTTAATAATTGCTAATAAGAGATGTCTGGCTGTTAGCTACGATTGCCACAATGAGTCTCAGGTTATAGTGTCAAAGTAAAGACGGTTTGAAAAAGAAAGAGCTGCACTGAGAACAAATAAAAGCAGTTCTTTCAAACCTGTAAACCCAGTAGGGTTAGAAAATAGCTTTTGTCCTCTTTATGAACGGCTACTAGCAACTATGCCACTGTGCTGTTATACACTGGTGCAATTAACTGTCTCAAAAATTTTTCTACAGCTATTCAGAATTCTCAACAAAACCACACAACAAATATATTAACAGATGCGGTGCCTTGCAATGTTGTCTAAATGTTTTCCGAATGTTCAGTGTCATCTAAAAGTCCTTGCAGTACTATGCAAGTGCATCAATAGATCTGTGTTGTTAAGGAGAGGTTCAGTGTCAAGTGTCTCGTCTCAGATATTCACTGTGGAATGTCAGTTTCTCCAAGATATTAAATACAGATGGGGAGATTTTCTATGTAGCATCATTTTAAATTATGACTCATTTCTTAAGGAATGTCAAAGAACATCACCTTCCAATGACAGGGAACAGAATTCTTTTGTAAGTCAAGGTAAATCTGTGCATAGGGAGGTTAGACTAGGTATAAATTTTCCCAATGCTCTTGAAAATGGGACAGAAGGATTTTGATTTTTTCCATATAATGAGGACTTTTATTTAGGGCAAACAATCTGTAAAATAAAGCTGTTACTAAAACCTATTGATCTTGAGGGTTGTGGATACAATACAGCAGCTAAGTTCTCCTTAAAAGCAAATAGAGGATCAAAATGAATCCTCTGATACTGGGTCTTTAAACTAAACCAGTTAAATATTTAAAATGCTTCATTTTTCTGTTGTGGCATTGCCAAGTTATCCCATTTAACAAATCATATTCCATTTGCTCCTGAAGACTCATGTTTGTTTGCTCTATCTATCTTTTTCATGCATTGAGAAACTCTGCTTTTATAACATCTTTAAAATCATCAGTTGGTTAAGCACTAAAGGATATTAAGCAAGAGTGTTTCGCCAGAAATAACTGACTATGTTAATTCCATATATGAAGATGTCACTGTCCTGACTCACAGTAAAAGTTCATATAGTTTCAGAAACCACTGAGATTTGTTGTGCCATCCTGGACGTCTGATGAGGTTTTTGTCTGTCAGAACATCCGTGCAGACATGCTGATGTTTCTGAAGCAGAGCTTCCTGCCTCAACATCCGAGCCAAAGAACTGTTCCCGTACGTGTGTTTGTAAATCAAGGATTTCTCAGTGGAATCCTTGAGGATACTGGGGGTACTGTGGTGGTGTTTGTTTGTCTGCTGCCCACAATACTGCTATGGTTTGTTATTACATCAGCCATTGCTTTCACAGAACAATCATATCCCTAGCTTTAACAGCGGTCTAGGGCCCTGCCATGCTAAGAAAGGAGAACAAAGTCCACATAAGTCTGTATAAACATATTGTCAGGTTACTTGACCTGCCAATCAAATTTATTTTTGAGTGCATTTTCACAGGCCCAACATTAAGAGAAGGTATTAAAGGAATGTGACACAAAGGCTAACGTGTATCCACCCAGCAACCTTGGCAGAGGGAACAGCAGTGGCACTGGCTTCCACTTTACACCTGGGTTTAAATCTCAGCTCAACAAGGATATAGCAAAATCCTAAAGCCCATCAATTTTCTAGCCTTGGTATTGATAATTAGCATGTTTGAGCGACAGGATAGGAATCTTGAAGCTGAATCTGAACTCAGCCATTTGCTTAATTTGAATTATTGCTGAAGTCTTCAGTAGCCATTTCAGTTCATTCATACCAACATGCTTTTCCCTTTAATCCTATAAGTGATGTGTCTGGCTCCAACTCCATGCTGTGACTTGTCATAAAAGTCTATTTTTTTAATGAAACTAGTTATGAACCTACAAATTGTTCCAGAGGGGGAAAACATTATGAATTTCATCTAAGGCTAAGACTGCCTCAGGTGTGGAGCATTTGTCAGTGAGAGAATTGAGAGGTCCCTTTATTCTTGCTCAGGTAAAATGACGTGAGGGTTAACACTGCTGCCCAAATAATTGGTGTAAAATCTTACCTTAGTACAAGGTGAATGTGTTAATAGCAATGACAGATAAGTTCTGAACTACTTAAAACTTACCCAAATTTAATGTAGTACAGTGATCTTCAGACTGCTTCATCCAGATGTGTTTTTGCATAGTGCTACTAGAATTATCTCACATCATCTCACTGAAAAGAGACAGAGCAGAAGATAATTAATTGTTAGTGTTCTTTTACAAATCAATAAGCAAACTGATGTATCATTAACTGACAGAATGTCTGCACTGAGTAGCATACTAACTATTTAGGTTTTCTGTCCATCTAATTGCCTTATCTATGCCTCTTACCACAGCAGAAATTGTAGAGGGCTTTAAACTATGAAACATGTTTTTAATTCTTGGAATGTTTGTAAATCTCTACATCACAAATGATACTAATGTGTAATTAGAAGTTTCCTGGTATCTGATGTGAAGATTGTCGCTTCCTTGAGTAATTTGTGCGACTATTTTCTGTATATATTGTCAACAGCAAAATAGAAGTATAAAACAGAAGTATAAACTGTGACAAGCATGGAAGGGAAAACACTTGAATAAGCTCTTAGACAGCTTCTCAAGTAGAAGGCCTGATTTCATCTCGCTCCTATTTAAACAGCTGTGTCTAAAAAGACCCAGTGAAGACAGAACTGCAGCTCCTCTGTTTCAGACAAGGTATCCTAATAAATACTTTTTCCAAAGTGTTTTGGAAGTCATTCAGATTTTTCTGTAAGCTCTCAAATGAGTTTTAAAACACGATCTGTTGTAGACTTCATATGCAGGTATTTTTAGATTTGTTTCTTTTTGACAGCATATAAATTAGGATTTAGATTGATCTTTTTCTGCAGTAGTTTAGAATAAGAAACTTGAAAGAGTACAGAAGAAAATCTGGAATGTGCATTATTGACTATAAATAGAAAAGATAATTGTCAGGGTTTTTACTTTTTTACCTCATATGTTATTCCTAAAGTTAATTACAAGTATTTAAACTGACCATTTGAAGGAAGTGAAAGGGAGGTTGTGTTCTGGAGGATGTTCAGGTAAGTTTCCTTAATAAATTCCACAACAGTGGCAGTGCTCTTCAGTACACAGTTGTATACATCTGATGCTCTGTATAGGCCAAGAGGGAATTGTAATATTAGCACAGAGTTTGACACAAAGAAAGAAATTGTCCAGAATTATTTTGCTGCTCCTTGGTGTTGTCATTCAAGACACGGATGATGATTTACCCGCTCTTTACTGTCCTGCATTCTACAGATTGATCCACAATTAACTCGTTACTTGTATCTTATAATCAGGACGTCTTGATACACAATGATGAATGTATCAGAGCCTTTCTTTTCCTATCAGCGTCCTACATTTTTGCCAGCAATAATGAGCTGTCACAGTGTGAGTTCTGGAGACGAGATTAGTGCATGGAAGAATGAGTAAACCTGTACACTAGGAGCATAATTAAATCAAGCAGGACATAATAACGAGCATGTTACAGCAGTTTGACACGAAACAGGGACAATTTCAAACAGTCTGCTAAATTACATATGTACACAGGACTGTGCTTTGTTGTTACACTTTAAAGATTAACAGTCTTGGTGGTACCGTGTTCAATACCACCCAACTTTGCCTAGATTAGTTTCACTGTGTGCACCGTTAACGCAGACTGTGAGACATGAGCCCAAGGTTCTGTTTTCCACACATGATGCTGTTTGTTGGCATCCTGTTTATATATCAGAGCAGTGGGAATTGCAACAGCATGGTTTGGGAAACGGTCTTGAAGTGTAACAGCAATCAGGTATGACTCTATCATACTTAATCTGCTTCAGTAGGAAGAGGGGAGAAGCTGGGTGACTGATGGCTCTCTAAAAAAAAAAGCTGCTCAGGTTTCTCCCGCATTCCAGGCAGGACTGGAAGAGAGAAATTCGAGGTTAGCAGTGAGCCCCAGAGTGCTGATTGCTTTGTAATGGAAAAAATTCAATTACGCGAAATATTAGACCCGTCTCTCTGCCTTAGCTCTCCTCAATCTATTTAGTCAGGAAAAAAAATGAAACTTCTCAACAGATGCCTGGCTGCCTGGGTACAGAGAGGAAAATCATAATTTGTCTGTAATCCCTAATGCAAACAGTTGTTCATTAAGAAACAAAACTAATGTAATCTTGATGATTTGCTTGGATTTCTACTCTATCATGGTGTTTTGTACAGCTGGCAGGCTAATGTAATTTTACTTAGAAACCCAAAGCAATCTGGTACTCAGACAACACCAGGTAGATTTAGGGAAATTTGGGGCTCAGATTAGCATAATACTAACTAATCATGAATATCATTTGCATTAATTAGAGTATTGGGGAAAGATGTTTTTTAAATGGAAGAAAATTGAAAGAAAGATTAAGGGCAAGGACTTACAAACCTAGTTTTGCTTTATGCAAGAATATAACAGATGATTTCTGCTATAATGCCTAATATTTTAATGTGTAAGTATTAATTAGAGTATCAGCGAAAGATTGTTTCTAATTGGAAGAAAACTGAAAGAGAGATTAAGGGCAGAGTCTATGAATCTGCTTTTGCTTGATGCCAGTATGCAGCAGATGATTTCTCCTATAATGCCAAAGAGCTTAATCTGTAAAAGATAGGGTGACTAATACACTACACAGTAGAAACACTACAAGGATTTTTTTCCAAATTAGGCTCATTTTAAGCTAAAAGAGAACTAGATGTTGTATACTTACGTCCATGATATTGCTGACAAACATAAACTCTTTGGTTAGGAAAAAAAATATGTTTGAAAGCATATGCTGTGATTTAAAATGTGATTGAACCTCAGTGTTATAGCATTTGGTATAGCTGTTTTCTTAATAATTACAGTATGTCTAGGCTATCTCATTGCTTTCTTTAAAATAAAAAATAAGGTTGAATTTCTATGCTTTAGACTATGTTAGAAAAGGACTCTAAGGTCCTTTCTATTTTAAAGCTGTGATCTGAGTATACAACACTTCCCTTCATCACTCTGGTCACTCAGGGCTTTGTGAGCAGATTTTATGGCTATTTCAAATACCAGATTAGGAAAACTTTTACCAGGTATGCCTTAGCTTGCAATTTTTTTCAAGATTTCCCTGTATGCTAATTATTATTATTTATTACTGCAATACAGTACTGTAGTATTGCTATGGTATACAGTTTCTTCAGTAGGACCAAAGACTTCTTGGGTAGATAGGGTAATTTCAAAATAATACCTGGTTAGTCACTAAAATTAAAGTACAATAGATTGTGTGGTGTGTAGTAGTAGGAGATCTAATTTGGAAGAGTGTAGGGATATTACATTAAGAGGCAGTGTTTTGTGTATACCTTACATGCATTGCCTGTTCTTATAGGACTGATAATTATGACACCTATTCTTTTGGAGACCTAATTAAAAATTTAAATCAATCTTGCCCCCGTCAGACTTCTGAACTTCTGTTTCATTTGAGTCCTTTTATGTCATCAGGCATTGAAAATCTTTTATCCATACACTCTCATACCTCTCCCTCCCTAGGGAAAATGTGTTTGCATACACACTGTGTGTGCAAAGAGGGAAGGATGAAAAACAGGCAAAAGGCATTACAATGTGGAAGTAGGACAAAATCATTCTGGTCTGTCTCAAAGCAGCCTGTGAGGCTTTTTCAGTGTTTTTATGGCAGAGGCTGAAAAGACTTTGTGCATCAGTCAATGATTTGAACTTCTGCATGGAACTTCTGTGAAATAAAAATGCAAGGTCAACAACAGCAGCCCAGCAGCTTGGGAGACCTATTTATCTTCCCAGGTGTCAGATCATGAGACAGCATTGAAGAAGAACCAGCTTCAGAGGAATGGAACACTTTATGAAAAGCAGTGAAATGAGTTTAGTCAAGTTTCATGTTGCTGTGAAAGGGTTCAGGCTACATCCTGAAAACATTTTCATATTCTCGGGGCTGCTGCTTCTCAAGCTTGAATAGCATGCACTGCTGTAGGCTAGTTTTGCCTTCCAGTCAGTGCCTTGTGAGAAGTTTAACAGATCAGCCTACTTAATCATTTGTTTACGTGTTTGTAAGTACTGCAGAGTGCTCAGATATGTAGTGGCTGAATTACCTTTTCATCTCCTTTTCACACAAAGCCTATCTTGATATCGCTAACATTTAACTTTAAATTCTACCATATTAGAAAAATTGGATGATGTCTGGTAAAATTCAATACATAAACATTTCCAAAAGCATAACTGAGTAAAGAAAGGACAGATATGTTTAATAATGTCATATTATTAGTAGGGCTTGTATTTGAAAATCTCCCTGTTCCTGCAGACAGCCCAACTATACTGGTTTTCAAAGTACTATAGTGATGAGGACAAATATTCAAGAAAATACCACACCTTTTTCACCAGGAAAAAGGATAAGAGACTGCCATTTAAGGGAAGGCATGATTGAGTGTATCTCCTAAGCTTTTTGACTGAAAAGAGAAAAATATAATTCTGTCATCAGAGAAAACAGAACAGGAATCCACAGTTCTAAGTACACATTTAGAATATTGGCCTAAGTAGTCATTATAGAAAAATCCACAACATGCATGGCAACATAATGTAAAAGGCTTTAAACATAATCAAACTGTCTCTGAAAAAGAAGCAGGTTAATTTATCATGTGATGACCTCTACCCCTCATACTAATGTTTCTTAGACTAACTTACATGGAGCATCTGCCCAACGTGCACTGTGTGGTACAGATGCACTCCATGGCTGAAACACAAGAACACACCCTCTAGCCAAGAAATCTGGGCACTATTGCTGTATCTATATTCATTAGCAGTTTTACTTTGTGCTGAATGCTCCTGCCAGGCAGGAAAATTGTCATAAAACGTCTCTCCTTAACTGCTAATAAATGCACACAGAACAGCAATTATGAAAGCTTCCCCATTTAACAAACATATCTATATATATATATATAAAGCAGCTAAGGAAGAAGAGATACAGGAGCTCAAGTAGTCCAAAATGAACAAGAAAAATTTATTGTCAGTGTTCTGTGGATGAATCTGCATAGTAAGAAGTGCCAGATGCCTTATGCCAATACTTACACCGAACAGAAAGGCCATTAGTTCTGGAAAAGGGAAAGCTCCAGAAGCACTCCAAGGTGGCAGTCTTACCAAAACTATATCCCTCTCTTTGATTTTGTCTGAGCTGAGTAGATAGGAGACAATGCAAAATATAGTGGCTAAAAATCATGAAATGCTTACTTTACAAAAAGTATGTAGAGTTTGCAAGTATTTTTACACAGGTTGTGGATTGTAATTTGGCTTTCCTCTCTGAATTTCCACAGATTCAAGTATTTTCTACTTCCCATCAGTGAAAAAATTTTCCATTTTTGTGTATTTACTCCTTAGGACTGGAAAGTGGGACTGGGGTGGTGGTGGTTGGGAAGCAGAGCGACAGAGAAGATAGCTCACAAATAGGCAGATTTGTATTTTATGATCATATCCAAGAAAACATACGACAAGATTAAATTCCCTGACATATCTGAAATAAACAGATAAACAGTCAGTGAATCCAGTTTTTATTTTTTTTTCTGCACACGTACAAAGTGAAATCAGAGACTCACTCCAAGATATTAACCAACTGGAACAAAAAGTGAAATGTAGGGGATACACATTTCATCTGAAGGGGAATAAAGGCTGTAAACTGAGTTTCCTACACCGGTGATGTACTCTAGACAGCAGCAGCTGCTTTTCTTCCCCACCTCTTGCCTCCTTTTTCTTATTTAATGAAAAAGTATATTTGGCCTCTATTTCTGGTTAAGGTTTTATTTAACTTGGTAATTTTCTATTAAAAGTTTTGATTGGGATTATTTGGGATTTTTGAGAAAAAAATGCTGCTTCAACAAGAATTCCCACCCAGCTCAAATCCATGCTTGGATGAGAAGTGTGTGAAGTGTTTCATCACTGATTGAATTTTTAGAGGAAAAGTACCTTCAGTATTAAGTTGCACAGTATTCTTACCTTTGAAAATTTCTCAGCTGGTCATAGATCTGAAAACATGTTTGAAGGCATAGCACATTTTTTAAGAAGTTGAATCCTTCCTATTCTAGTGTCTAAGAATAGTGGATACACAACAGTAAGAGACCGGTCAGACAGCCATAAGTAACTTGTAAAAAGCATTTTAGGAAGTTACAGCTCCTCATTCAGATGCTGAATCCTCACTTTTGGCACAGTAATAGTTTTGATGTATGTGCTTTTTGGCAGTACAGTACCTTTTCTTGCTTTACTCAAAGCTACTGTTGAAGTGAAACACTAATACACAGTGTTTTGAACCAGGACTTGATTCACTGCACTTAACATTTTGGTATATTCAGTCTTCTTTGGAATGCTAATGGGCTTGGCTGTCTCCAAATGTAAATTTAATATAACAACTGCTTGAAACAGAAATAATAAATCTTGTTGGGAACAACTGAGGTGAAGCAACATTTTGACAAAGGGATAGTATTTATGACTTTAGGATAATCCATATCCATAAATCAATGTGCCAGGTGAATCCCATGGTGATAATCCAATAACAGCAATCAACACAGCTTCTACAACTTCACCTGATGATTTTTCTTGGAGACAGGCCAGACACAGAGCTGCACAAAAACATTGCTCTGACTCATTCACAGCAAAGCACAGGAAGGGATTGATCTGGTGGAGATCTTGCTGTGGTATAGATGTCTGCATGTGAGCAAGTGGCTGTAGGCTGTGTGTATAGTTAAAAGCTACTCAAAACAGTGGAGTTTACAGAGGTATTTCTGTCTTAAGCAGACATCTGAAGCAGGCTAGCTAAATAGGTACATTGTCTCATCTGCAGTTTAACTGGTTAAGGGATTATCCTTTTGCTTCACTGAGCTACCATTGTTTTAAGTGTCATTTCATATAATTTTTGTTGGTTATGTATAAAGAAATTGCATGGTAACTTCAATGAAATTTCCTCAGAAATTTTTGAGTCTCTTTAGATTAATGTCACTTTCTTCTGACCATTAATATATTCTTGAGAAATTGACTTACTGATCTATCTGCTGAGTAATTTATATGGGCACTGCACTGAGGAATGTTTCTATAGGAAGTAAATGATTTTGTCTTCTGGAATGTTTTGGTAAGGGAACAGGGAAGTTTTTGTCTCCATTTCTTTTATTGAAGATTTGTGAATACTCTACATATTTATATATATCTCTCTCTCTCTACATATATTTCTACGTACCTATAAATCTGAATGATGCTTTTCAGTCACATTGTACGTCTGACTGCGGCTGCTTCACTGCCTAACTATGCTGTACACAGTCCCATGTTGTACAGAGTTCAGGTGAGAAAGAGTATTTTAAAACTGTATTAGTGCATTACACAACAGACTTCAAGAATTTAGTTTTTCAAGAAACTTGAGACCTGAATGTAATACAAGACTTCGAATAGCCTACAAGCCAGTTTGCTTTCGTCAACCAGGGACTGAAAGAAAACCCATAGAGAAGGCTGTTTTTCAGGAGCACTTCAGGAACTTACTTCTCTAATTAATCTGAAACTTGAACTAACCACCGGATGAGTAGCAGCATATGTTTCAAAGGCAAAATCGGTTTGCTCTCTGTTTCCATCAAGTTACTAATCATAATGACCAAGTTTATCCCTGCTTTAAAAACTTGATAATGAAGCCTATGTACTTACTTGTGCTTAGAATAGGATTAGAAGCTCTCCTTCTTTTGACTACTTATAAAAGATCCTGGTGAGGATGAACACATGCAGTCACACACTCTGTTCCAGATAGGTGGTAGTTTTCTGAAAGATACTTCCAAGTTGGCAACTTTCTGTGTGTCTCTTTAAGTTGTTTTTGTGTGAAAACTGGTGCCCTGGTGTTCTGTGCACCCAGTCCCTATCAGTCTGTTGGTATTATCTCTGGTTATTCTTAGCACTCACTCACAGCCAGAGCTGTTCATAATCATCTCATGACTGGCACTAAGAAGGATTTCCCTTTTTCTTTTTTTTTTTTCCTTTTCTTTTTTTTGCTCCCTAACTCTTTAAGTCTCTAAGTATTTTGGGAGGAAAGCAAGAGCTGCCCTGGTCACAAAAGCACTGGCTGCTGCTCTCCCTCTGTCCCCATGGCATGAATTATACAGCAACAGGAGAGTATGTCAGTTTAGAAAAGAGATTAAGAGTACTAGAATTATTAGGTTGGCAGGCAGGTAAGTGAGAGGATATATAACAGAAATATTAAATGTTGCAAGACTTATGCCACTGGCATTCAGACTAGATGATTGTGTTAGGTCCTTTCCGGCCAAACCATTCTACTCCATTCTATTATATGTAACCAACGTGGCACTCAGTGAAACGGGATGCGTTCATGAGAGATACACACAAATAGTATTTGACATGATATGTGATTAACCAATAAAACTCGTTGTTAAAGGATATTTTTGACAGATATTCACCACTTACTCAGCTTCCTTGGTTTAGTAATTAAATGAGCAGTAGGACCAAGAATGACCAGAATCTTCAGTTCAGACAAGTTTCTTCATGCCATTATCACACAGTTTAGTTATGTGATGATTCTGTGAAACTATGTTTATAAGCAGAGAGATGTTGATCTTGCACATGCATATTAAGTTTATACCTTTATTTATCTGATCTGCTCTTACAATTCTTATCTTCTAAATTTTGCTTTGTGGTTAACAAGTGACCATGTCCAATTCTTTTTGCCATTCCTTTTGCTAGCTAGATTTACACTAACAGTTCTTTCATCTTTCAAGGAATTAGTGAAAGAAAGAGACCTTTCTCTGAAGACTAAATACATAAAGAAAAAAAAACAAACAAAAAAATAAAAAATTTAAAAGTAGAATTGTCTTTAGTGTCTTATATTAAGGGCTATAAAAAATTGAGGATTTTATATTGTGTCTAATCAAACCTGAGCTACATACTAAGTCAGAGCTGGTGAAATTATGATGTTTTAGTGACACAATTCAGAAGTAAATCTGATTAAACCAAATACTGGTGCCAGTGTCTTAAAGACAATGAAGCCAGTCTTTATGAAGCCTACTCCTACTATGACATGAAACATTCTGCACCAATCTGTAGGTCCAAAATGTGGAGCTTCCAGATGTTTTGTGCTGAAGAAAAGTGGTCCTGTAGCTCTGAAGAAGCAGAATAGAACCCAGAAGCATAAAGTGTCCAGTTCATTTTTGCTTCAAACCTCTGCAACAGCAACATTGTAGGTTGTTCATGCCTTGTTTTCTTCAAGTATGAAATTTGGATTTACTGTTTTCATGCAGGGAAAAGTGTATGGTGTGGCTGGATACAGCAGAGATTTGAAGAGCTGAAGAAGTAAACCACAGAAACTATGAAAACCAGGGTCCAGAGTATGTTGTATTCATAAGATGTGAACAAACCCACAATTTTCTTCTAATGTATGCTTTTATCTGTGAGCCTAGTACAATGTATATAAATGAAGTTACTTTTGGGCCTTGCTGCCATTCTCAAACATGCTGATGAGACCATTCCCTTAGCAAGGAGAGAAGACCAGGTCAGAAACGTTGTCAGTAGGACCATACAGTTTCTTCCCATTTCATGAAAAGCAGAGGCTTGAACTCTGTTTCTTTGCTCTATGTGTAGCCTGTATGACTTCAGACGGAATGTAAGTTATTTCTTCCCAGCAAAGTTTGACACAGGCAGCATGTTTCGGTGTTAGTACTGCAAGAGCTGTATGTGAGGTGCTATTTCAGATCACTGCCCTGCGGCTGTCACTGGAGTTAGGCTGGGATGTGGTACCCCACTGGCTGCTTAAATGCAGTATATGGAGCATCAGTTGTGATGTATTCTGGCAGTTCAGCAGCAGGACTGGTCACACTTGCAGTCAGAGTACCTCTGCGTTTCATTTGTGTTATCCATATTTGTCTAGAGTACTCCTGTCTGAGAAATTGCTCCCTCTTTGATAAATGTTCATGAAGAAATTTACTACAATTGAGTTCACACTGTGAAATTCCATGGTCTCAGCTCCTTATGTGTGGAAAGAGAAGGGCATTTTGCCTCAAATCATGTTTATTTCTTCTCCTGCTTCATATGTGCACTGTGCAACTTCTTGTCTAATATTTTAGACAGACGATTAAAAAGGGCTATATTATTCTAATACCTGATTGCCTGTGAAAAAGGGAAGTATAATTAGTCTCCTCTTAAAGGAGAGGCTTGATATTCACAGAGAAATTCCAGTTCCATAACTTCTGCCCTGTCCTCAAGAGTTAAAATTATAAAAGAATTCCTTTATTAAATACAAAGAAAGAGATTTCAGAGAATTCAACTTCTATTGGCATCACTACCCCTCTATAGAAAAGGCTTCTATTCATATAGGTAGCAAAATGAAAGTTGAAAGCAACAAAGACGGTATTGACTCAGCTGTATCAAATGTCCTCAGTTCAGATCTCTGATGGCTTATTCCAAGGCCCTTCCGATTTTATCACAGATGTTACCTTTTTATTTTTTTACTAATGTATTTTTATCTGCGTGCTAGACAGGATGTAATTATCTTGTCCTTTTTCTCTGCACAACAGAACAAACATATTGCTATTGTGTACATACATGTGAATGAACTGCATATTGTTTTCTTAAATACTTGGAATGACTCCATATGTGTCTTTTTGCTTAGCAAACAGCAAAGGGACAACCTAAGGCATTCACAGACAAACAGAAATCTTGCCTTTTTTCAGATGTTCCTTTTGTTAAAATTGTAGGAAGCATAGCAGAGTTTTTGGAACACAACTGAGTGTGAAAGAAAAAAGGCTCTTATTGGCAGCAACTCCTTTAATTAAGGAAAAATGTATATTTGCACAGCTGACATGACATGGATCTTTTTTATCTACAGAAGATACATGAGATATAAGTTAGGCAACAGTAACATGAGCTTGAACATGGCAGTTTGTCAAAACTTTCTCAACTCTGATTTCCCAGAGCTCCTGCAGAATCAGAAAGCATAATCACACCAGTTCAATCCTTTACAGTAGAGCTGCCAAACAACGTCTGATGTAGCAACGTTATGCTAATGAAGCTGCAGTGTCTACTCTAAACAAGGAACAGCCATCAGTGGTGGCAGCTTATAATAGCTTCCTAGTCACTTGTTTTGAACATCTTTGTGTACCTGGACACTGAGGTGTTTGGTCTCAGCTTCACCATGCCTCTCAAGCCATCATGACATAGAGCATCAACAGTGGGAAAAGGCATGTAAAAGTCACTCACCTCTGCTGCACATCTAGAAAACTGTCAGGACTACAGAGAGAGGAAGTAATTCCTCCAAGACAAGGACAAAGAAAAACCTGTTGCAATGTCTATGGTGACACAAGAAGAACATATACGGCCTGAGGATGAACAAGGATCCATAACAGGAGAAAGTCAAGTTCAATAACCCAGGCAGTTTCTCTCAAGCATGCATTCCTAGTAATTTTCATTTATTTAACCACGTTTTTAACCCAAATGAATGAATGTTTAAACAATATTGCCAAGAGTTTCAGGGGCATTTGTTCCTTACTCATCTTCTTGTTTGTTACTCTGTTGATTAGATTACACTCTGTAATCTACCTGGGTCCAAGGAGGAGATAAATATATGCTGTTTAACAGTAAGCTTGTTTGTTAGCTGTAAGTGAAATACAGTGAAATCCTCACCTAGCAGTAAGAACTAAGTGATGTTATACAGCTACTACTTCTAAAGTGAAGCTGAGACTATACATAACAAGCACAAAACTTCATGTTTGGAAGTATGAATCTGAAATTCATAATGACCATTTAGCACCTTTTTGCAGTCACAATAAAAGTGCAAGTTGGCAGGTACATTGTGCGTGTTAAACATTGAGGAATCTGTGATGTTTCATCGGTGGGTTTCTTTGGACTGATTCTAGACAGGGTCAAGACATTAAGAAATGCTCAATGACCAAAAGCCTTTAGAAAAGCTGAAAAAAAAGTTTGGTCAGGAAGTTAGAGGAAACATATGTGCAGGGTGAATTAAATAAGCTTGACAGGGAAGGAAAAAAGGACAAATAGGTCTCTTGGCTATTTTGCTGTGAAAGTTAATAAGTTGAGTTTGCAAACATACTTTTGGGTTTTTACTCATAGCTTTTGTTCTCCCAGTGTGGTAGCTGAATTGCTAATTTATTTTTCCACTGAGAGGGAATCAGAAGTAAAAGTTTTCTCTTTCTGTCTGTGAGAACAAATGCATGGTATTTTGGCTGACACAGAGAACAAGATAGTAAACTAAACTCCTGACAACTTAATCGGACGTGGAAAGAACATTGTTTGCCCACTGTAAAACAAAAAACAATAAATAACACTATAGATTCTGTCTGGACATGTCCTCTCTCTGTAGCCCTCTGCTATTTGCTTTTGTTTCCCATTATCCTGTTTCTCAGAGGAATGCTTTGCTGCAACAGTGGTATCCAGTCTTCCTGTGCTAGTTATAGAATGGTCCCTATTTCCAACCACAATTGTCAGGTATTTATAATATAGCTGCAAAAACTCTGTTGTGGTTGAAATGTAGGAAAGTAGGTAACTGAGGAAAACAAAAATGTTTCCATTCTAAACAGAAAAGCCTCCCTTTTTGGTTTAGTCAGTTTCGCCTAGATGTCAAAAATATGCCCTTACCCAAAAGCGAACGGATTTTATTTTATTTCTCACACAACTTTTCCTCAAGGCACCAGCTTAGCCCATTTTAGTAGCCCTGTCTATATAATGTTTTCTGTAAAATGCCAAGGTGGCTGCAAAACATGGGCTCCTTCTGGTAATTGAATTTAAGTCCTAATTGGTAAATTATCTGCATTTATGTGAGTAGTCATACTTCCACGTCTTACCTGAAAGGCCAGAGGATTAGCAACAGTAGAATGCTATGGGACTTGTCCAAGTAACAAACAGACTCAACATGACTTTTTTATTAGTAGGATACATCCTTCATAGTGTATTTGAAAAAAATTGTCTTTTAAAAATCCAGACAAGCAAGTTTTTACAAGGAGTGAACTGGAAGTATTGGTTCAGTATTGCCATGGTTATCTTAGCTGTCTGCTTCTTATAAACTGATCTAATTTAGGAGTGCAAAGAAATACTGCTGTTCAACAGAAGACTCTTTGTGTTTTGCGTCAAAAAAACCCAACCCCCCAGCTAAGACCTGTTTTTAGAGAGATTTTATATACACCTCTTGGGACCCCTGGTGGCCTAGTGGTTAGCATGCGGGACTCTCACCGCTGCGACCCAAGTTCGAATCCCAGTCCCCCGGGCAGATGGAGCCCGTTAGCCCTGTGAGGCCATCCATCTATGAGAAGGTCACTCTAAACAAACCTACGTCCTGAGGACCTCACTGCCATTGTCCAAGCTCGCTTGGCCCCGGCAGATGAACCTTAGGCTTAAAGGGTGGGCTCAGTTCAGCGCAGGCTGTGTCTCACCTAAAAAAATCCACTGCGCAGGCTGGAAAGGTAAAAGACCTTTCCCAAAATCTTCGTTCGCGAAGACTGGCCATTATTATTATTATTATTATTATATACACCTCTCTGGAAAGACTAATATTTATATGTGTATATGTATATTTATATAGGTATATGTATATAAAAATACATATATACATATACATGTATACATGTATACCTACACGTCTGTATAGGTATGTGTTTATGTCTATACATGGATGTATATATATGTGTATGTGTATATGGGTGTGTCTACACGTGAGATAAAGGAAGAGCCTAGGTTTCTAAAATCACACATTTGTGACTAAATGTAGAATGCCTGTGCTGACCCTTGAAGTTCTTTTCATAAGGATGTACAACCCAGTGTGAATGATGAAACAGAGCTTGCCTTTGTGCATTATGCTTTGTTTGGAGAAACATTTCCATGTCTATTGTTTTTTGTACTCAGCTGCTCAGAATTTTCATACGCCATAAAATGGAGACTTCTCTTCCTTGCCGCAGAACCTGTGAAAGTTTTGTTTACTAAATGAGGTATTTGGGAGGACGATAATTAAATAGTCCTACATGTTTGCTGCCTAGTTTAATTACTGTGCATTTGCTTAAATGAGTCCAGGTGATTTGTTTCTTGCCATTCAAATCTCATTAAGAAAAGAATAACTAATTGGAACCTCCTGTTTTTTTATTCAGTTTTTGTTTTCAGAGCTTGTATAAAGGGATAAGGGGGAGAGAAGTAACCTAGGGTTGAGAGAGATCCAAGTACACCACCTGTGTTTTCCAGTAATAAATCACAGAACAGCATTCTCATTCTGGGGGATGGTGGGTACCTCCAGGCAGGCTCAGACATAGGCTCAGACTGGGCTGTTCAGGGCTTCTCTAAGTTAGGGTGTGAAACCCCCCTTATTGCTGCTGCCTCTCCTCCTGCCGCCATCCACTGTTTGAAGAGCTCAGCTGCATCTTCTCCCTACCCTCCTGCAGGTGCCAGGAATACTGCTGGGTGTTCTCAAAAATATTCCCTGTCCCAGCTAAACCAGGACAAGGGCTCCAGCCCCCGCTGCCTTGGTGGCCTCCCTGCGCCATCAAGCAGTTTGTGGGGGTCCTTCCTGTACTACACAGCCAAAACTAGAAAGAGACCATTATTGAAACCATGAGCTTGTCTTCATTCCGTCTAACTCCTCTCATACGTTTAATCAAATTGTTTAACTCACAGAAGTGTGCTCTGTTGTTCCCTTTTCTCTATTACCCATATTTTATGTGTATGTGTTAGTATTTCTTCAAATCTTCTCTGTCTGTAAGCACCAAAGAATTCATGTGGAGCAATCAGTTAGGCACAAGCCTTGCAGGACTCACTGCACAAATTTTAGTTCTGTAGTTTCACAAATCTGGAAACTTTAGGCAGATTCAGAGGTCTATGAAGATGAATATATGTTTTTTCTCTTTTGATTCTGTCTGCCATTTCCTAGATAGTTTCTTCATCTTTTTGTTTAAATCATCTTGAGGTTTTTTGAACATTTTTTTCCAAGTACTCTTTCTCTCTTTGTGCTGGGAGCAATTTTCCTATACTGCAAGCCTCATGCTTCAAGAAAGGTCTTGATTATGATCAAAGTGTATTCTTGAGGGCAAAAGATGAATTGAAAAAAGAAAGAAAGGTCATGTATGAGCCAGTAACCAAAAGCAAACAGAGGGTTTTTCATAATTTCTGTATACATATGTTTATTTTTTTGGGGGGGAAAAAAAGCAGTACAAGAGAATGATAAGCAGTTTAGATTCTGGTATAAACAAGACTGATTTGATCATACAATTATAGTTACAACTGAATGATGTTTCCCACCAGAGGAATGGGAAACACAAAGTAATGCATTAGCATTCTGCAAGTAGAAGTAACAGGACACATTACGTTTTAGGAAGGACTTCAATTGTGATAAGAAGAGAAAACAGGCTTTACATTGATCCTTCAATAGAAAGGAAAAAAACCCAAAACTGACACAGTCTTTCCTACCCTGGGAAAAAAAGTCATCTTGTTGACATAGCTCCCTCATATTGTACTTCCCATCCCTAGTAGTTCAGTTAATGGGAACTGTCAGGATGCTTCTCTAGTCATCTCTGTGGGAGCTGAGAAGGGTTGAAGGAAAACAAACCAACAGTCACTCTGTGAAGTGGCCTTAAAGACCGTGTTTTCATTGTCTTCAGTTGCACAACATGATGCACAACTCTAGCACCAGTGAAAATTAACGTGAACAGGTAAACTGGTAGACATAAGCTGCAGGAGGTGTCATGTAGTGGTAATGTTTCCAGAACATTATGATAGGTAGAATGGAATATTTAAAAGAGGCATTGACAAGATTTGGTAGACCTCTAAGTAAAGATTTACAAGGACCAACAAAACATTTTGCATTTGCTGAGTATAAAGTTTGGTAGAAGAAACTATGATTTTAAAATAAACCATATGTGAATTGTACGTGAATATTAATAAAATTCTCTGGATCACATCATTTTTGAACAAGGAGGAGATAAAATTTGGTGGATATTAAAGTCTTTTCCCTGAATGTTGATCATTGTTGGAGAGGCTTTAAAGATTATCTGTCTTAATGAGGCAGGCTATGAAGAGCATTTCTTAAGGTGAAAGCCTTTGAGGAAAAAAAACACTGAGAATAGAAGGATACTTCAGTTGAGAAAAGGACTTCTCCAGCAAAATGTCAACATAAATACAATTTCTTTAATTTATTTAAGTAATATCCACAATATTGTTCTGTGGATACAGTCCATAGGAACCTCAGAGACACACTTGACCTAGCATGAAAGGAGTTATCTATCCTGGAAAGAAAATAAAAATGGAAATTGAGCTGTTTTATGTCCAGTAGAGGAGATAGTGAAGTGAAATGAGATTCCTCAAAGAGTGAATGTTGGACTGAAGTTTTTATTCTTACCACAGAACAAAGGAATGGCCTAATCCTGTGCAAGATTGACTGTGAAGCATTCAGCATTCCTTATCACACCATAAAATAATCAACAAAAAAAATAACACTAGAGAGGGAAAGATCCTAAATAGTCAAATGACAAGGTCAAAATGGTGCCCACAACAGTTATAGAAAGTTATAGTTACAAGGACATCACATGGATAGTGCAGATGTTTCCGAATCTTTACTAGCTGAACAAGGAAAAGCAGATGGAATGAAACAAGTAAATAATTAAAAACTAATGTCAAAAACATATCTGATTTTGCTTCTCCTGTACTTTAGTATTCTGTTACAACCACGGGTCTGCCAGCACTTGTATAAGTGTGTGTCCTCACAGCAACTGCAGCACTTTATTTTTTATATTAATAAGATATTTGCCCCAGATAAATACTCCAAGAGAATACATGATAAATATTTCTGTTTGTGTCAAATTTTAGCAATTTTTCATGACCTCTGCTCATTAAAATACATATCACATACACACATGCATGGATGCATTTGGGAGATGGCACTTCCTTTTCCCAGTGGTTGAATACCAGCTTTTTTTAAACAAATCTGCACTGACAGATTGTTTTCAAGTTTCTAGTATCATTTTCTGGTCTTAATGGCACAATATTTAGTGCCTGGAAATAGGAAAGAACGCTGACCACATAGCAACACAATAACCTGTTGGTAAGTGCTAGCAACACTTCACTGGATTTCCAAGCACCTCTCTTCATTTGAGGTTACAGACAATAGACACAACACATCTGTTTTAAAATCCTTTTTTCCTCATGATTAGGAAGTTTAGATATCTTGGGATTGGGAAATGAGGCAACCTTCTGTCTTTTTGGTACTTGTTTTCTACAGACAGTGTCAAGCGTTACTAATAGAGAAATGTTTGTATTATGTGGCATATACGCGTCAGCTGAGCACAGTTTCCCTGTGCGTGGTGCTGTATTTGAGTAGCAGTTTCTGTGTTCCAAAGACTGTAAGCAATGTAGGCAAAGGGTTGTGGTCTACAGAAACGCTGCAGGAACTGTATGCTGCATGTTTATCTGGCTTTTTCATTCATCCGTGAGAAAACTAAAGACTTAGCTCTCTGTGCCTGCATTAGCTCTCTGCTACCATGCCTATGCAATAAGTGACCAGCTTTGTAGTAGAAACGACAAGAAGAAACCCAGTTTTTATGAGGTGTCATGAGTGCCTATCCTATGGAGTACTGATGATTATGGAAAAGGACTGTGATACTTGCAAGTATTTCTGGGTTTTTTTATGAGGTAACTTACATGCATAATCTATATATAATCATATTTCAGTTATATAATGATGTAGGTTTGTGCAAATGATTGTAATTTTCCATTTTTTTCCAGGTGGTTTGGCTTGTAATTCAATTTAACTCCACTTCCAATTCTTTGGCTCTATCTTACTCTTCTACTAAACAATTTCAACTTGAAAGACATTTCACTTTAGCTAGTATTTGGAAGAAAAATTTTGCATTTATCTTCATGAGAAAAACAGTATGTTCTTTTCCTGATGTCAGCTAATCTACTTTAAATCCTAGAAAAAATAGGACACCCTTTTTGTTTGTTTGTTTGCTTTCAGTCCAAACTAGCAGGCCAGATTAAAGCCATGAAGATCTGTCAGCCAGCTGATTAAGGGTGAGAATATGTAGTGCCTTTTCTTGCTTATATCTGACTTCCAGTTAGAAAATTCAAAATAAGAACATACCTTTTTAAAGAAAAAAATCAGGTCTTTGTACTCATGCTTGAAATCAAAGAGAATTTCCTTGCTATATAATGCAGTATAGTACAGCAATTCCTCAGCTTTTCCTGAACTGGGGAGATAAGTTTCTTCCTCAGTGTGGCATTGTGCCTGGCTAACATGGGTATTCTGCTTCTGAAACAATAGATACTATTCCCACATGATCTGGGAGTTGCTATCACATATTTATCATCTATAATTGTACTCTAAAAAAATAATTCCTCTACTTACAGCTTCTCTGTGTCAAAATTCCTTAGTTTGATTTGCAGGGATACCATGTAGAAAAATCTTAACTTTTACAAAGCTCTGTCTGAAGCTCCAGCTGGGAGTAGAGTTTAAGCACTTCCAAGTATAGTTGTATTTGATTCTAAATCAGCACAAAAACTCCGGGTAAAATTGTCCCCTGTCATTGGTGATTCAGATATTTCCTTGTATTTTTCCTTTTTTCATGGCTTGGAACAATGTTCTGTGCTTAGAACAAATGAAATCTGTGCTTTAGAAGCATATTGTGCAGATATTAAATCAGCAGAATGAAAGTTTTCTCCATCTAAACAGGGAAGAAAAATGCTGGGGCTTATCACTGCTAATATTTTATTTTTTAAAAAATCCTTTTTTTTCTTTGTATATTTTTTGTGTACTTTTTTCTCTGTGAGTTACCTTCATCTGGTTACATCCTATCACAATATAAATAGATGGATTTGACTTGCTGTAGTAAAATCTTCCATACATGTTATTAGCATTACTTATGGCAAGTGCAGAGATATTTTCCTGAAAGTTTTCATTTTAACATAAGCAATACGTTTAACCTGAGTATAAATCTGGTTCGCAATTATAAGACAAAAGAGTCCTCGAGTCCCTCACGTGGTGGCTCATGAGAATTGCAACAAAACATGAAACGTTGCTTTGCAATTAATTTCCTCCTTCAGAGGCTTTATTCTGACCTCAGAAGTAAGATCTGGCTTTTATTTATTAGCGGTAGCACATTATGATCTAAGTTTTTAAATGGGGGTACCTAGGTTTATCTTCACAATTAAGGTGTTTTTCAGAATAAATTGAAAAGGAGACACATGCTCTTCTTCTTTTTAAAGTAACACCTAATGTGTGTGCATTTTTATATGAAGTTCACATTTATGACAAGTTAATTTTATCAGACTTTGTGGTGTTTCTGTCAATGAATCACAAGCAAAAAAATTTGTGTTTTACACTGAACTGCACACACAAAAGTTGTCTTGTTTTTTACTGTTCCCTGGTATCTCTTAAGTACAAATAGATTAAAGCACAAAGTATTATATTCCTACATAAAAGTTAGCAGGTGGACCTTGGTAGGAAACTGGTCCAAGGGGTGGTGCATTTTTGTTTGGCCGTGTTCTCACTTTATTGGTATCGGTTTAGTACCACCATGAGCCGTTACCTTTAGAGCTGAAAGTTGCCCCGCATGTGAGCTCCTGAGCATCTGCAGCTCTGTGTAAGTGAACAAAAGACTTCCTGGTGATACTGAAACCATGACTTTCTGTCACATGCCTTTCTACACCAGAGGAGGTTTCAGATTAAGTTCTGAATATTTAAGGACTTGTGCAATTACCATCTCATAGATTTCTTCATCACAGCTGCTATTTATCCCCTCAAGTCTGTTCTTTTCTTCCTCCTTATTTTAGCATTAGTCTCTCTCATGGCCTCTCAAATAATTAGTACAAAAAAAATAGACTGTGAAGAAATATTAGTTGCTCTTCAAAAAGAGAAACACAGATTTCTCCTGTATCCTTACTAATGCCTTTCCTTTGGATGTTATGAAGCCTCCGTGTATGAATCCAGTAACAGAGTACAGTTGGATCAGGATTGATACAACCATGTTGTTCATATTGCTTTCATTCAACCAAAATTTTTGTTTCTGGTCCCTGGAAGAAAAACTTCCAAAAATGAGTGATGTAGTTTTTGCAACTTGGGAAGAAATCCCTCACAATGTCAGCTGTCTCCATGGTTCATTTTAAAATTTCAGGCATGCTAGTCACAGAGCTCCTGAGTGTTATAATCTAATTGTAAAAGACAGAGGTCAAAACAAAAATAATGAGCTCTTGGGCTGAAGATGCTCAAAAATTTCCCAAGTTCTTTGTGGAGAAAACATTCAGGAAAACAAGCTCCCCTCTCTCACTCTTTGCTGCATCACTTGCCTGTCTCCTGGCTAAAGAGTTGGCACATGCCAAAGGCCACATTTCTCTCTGGGGTGTTTGTGTGCTACTTGCATTGAATACAAACTGAGAACAGGACCTGGCTTTGTGCTCCGACTCCTACAGCGCTTAATTGCAGTCAGGTCCCTGCTGTGACCTCGGTGAGACTTAGCTGACATCTCATGATCCACCTAAAATATAAGCTTTGGAAATGATAAAAAGTAAGCTGAAGCAAACCAACACAATTAAGTCTAAACAAAAGCAGGACTGTGTCTGCACAGGGAGAAAAGCAATGAGAGTTTTTTGTGTGGGCTTTACTAATCTGTCCTGTACTACAATGCAGATTGTTCTTGAAGTCATTTTCATAATGGCTTCTTATAGACAGTGACATGAACCTTTCTGCTTTCTAAGATATTTTAATACAAAAGTCTGCTCTGCAGGGTTTTTTGGGAGTTAATCTTATTTTTAAAACAGTTTTTCTGCTTCTGAGGTAGTTAATAACACAGATTCCAACATCAAAAATGGAGCTGTCTTGCTCTTAGCAAACCAGAATACTCAAAAGTAATATTTAGCAAAAATAAAGAAGATTTTAAACAATTTTTTTCAATGCCAATAAGCTTTTACAGGAAGTTCTCTATAGTCAGAGAGACAGGAGGTCACTTAGATTTGCAAAGATTAAAAATCTTCTAAAAAAACAATCTAATGCATGATCATGGTTCTTTTGTACAGTCTGCTGGGAGAAAGGAAAACCTCATTCAACCTTTTACAGGATTGGAGTGGCTGATGTTCCTGTTAGAACTGCACTGCATCTTTTTACTTCTTTAATCATATTTGCCAGGTGTTTATTGCGGTGGCACTGAGGTGGGGGTTCTGCCTTTTGGGCCATATTTGCCTTTGAAGGGGGAAAGCATTTGGACTATAATGACAGCCCATGTTGCAGTTTTACTGAGCCAGGAGTAGGAATGCATTTGTGCAATAAATAGCAATTCAGAGAGATGATCTATTGCTGAAGCCCTTAGTAATACATGGCTTAAAGAGATAATGCAACCTTGCTGTCCATGTCTTCCTTAGAAATGTAGGCAGAAACTGTTGATACTGTAATTAAAAAAACTTTGTGTTTTATCTCAGCCACACAGTGATACTTAAAGACAACACCTTGGCAGCAATAACCCTATGTGGTCATAAACGTTTAAGTACTGATGGGTCCTACTTAAAATGACTGTCACAGAAAAATGTAGTTTGAATTTCACTTCGTATTGCTTTTGCTATTTGTTTGTTTGTTTGTTTTGTTTGGTCTTTTTGTTCCAAAACCAAAAAGAGGGGGGGAGGATGTCCATTTCAGTTTTTTCCTACTGATGCAACAGGAGATTAGCATATTTTTCTCAGCACCATGTTGAGACTAGAGAGAGTAGAACAGCTTAAGAACAAAAGGAAGCCTCTGCTTTTAACTTTATATTTGATGGAGGGTGTTACTTATTGCCATAAATTTTGCCATAAACACCTTCTTAAAGAAATATTTTGTCAGATAGTGAGACTTGAATAATTCAAGTCAAGGAAATATCTAGAGACTTGTTAGAGGACTTGACATTACTGCTGAAAACTTAGAATTTTAATCACTGGGTTAAAGTTGTTTCACTGTATATTTTGTTTGTTTCTTTCCGTTTCAGAAGGGGATATTACAGATGAGCATAGTACCAGAAAGTATGGATGGGGGAGATTTAATCAATGCACACGGGAATGTACTATACCACCAGACTTCAATTATTAGACCATTTCCACTTTCTTAAGAAGATCTTACTCTCAATTATTTGCTCGCAAATAAATGAGTAAACTAATAATAATGCTGGGGTCTTAGTCTTGCTTCCGTAATAGATGGCTCAGAAGAGATCCTTTGTAATTCAGTCTCAATACCATATGTCTCTGTTGACATTAAAGTGCTTAGTTCCAAATGAGTTGGCTTCATTCAAGCATCTTAATTCAAGAGTGGATGATTAGATCTTAAGCTAAAAACCTATTAGGATGTAAGCACTTATGTTGCTGAAAGGTATTAAAGGAACAGCATAGTGTGGTTGCAGATAAATCCTCTGTATCTACTACTGATTGGTTAAACCTTGTTCGATCTTCAAACAACATTAAAAACTAGCCAAAATGTTCAAAGCTGAATGTTGCATAACTAAACCTTGAGGATATGTTATGTGAAAACAAATTTTCATGTCTTTTTGAGAGATGGAGAAGCTCAGATATGGGAACCTGTCACTCTGTGTACGGAACTAACATAAGATATTCTAAAGAGCGCACAGACATTTTATCTTTTAAAATTGAAAATTGTGGGGTTTACTTTAGTCCATAAAGCATGGCAAATAATAAGAAATTCTGAAGAATTTTATTCAGTCATTCTCTGGTGTGGTAACTAGCACTTTTGATAATCCTGCAAGCTATGTATTTTTATTTTTTTGTTCATCTGCAGAGCAATGAGAAAAAAAACCAAATCAACAATCCTTGTGTTGAGTGAAAAGAATAATTATCTCATTTCTTACTGAATAAAACTATAATATTGAAAATAAAAATTGCTATGTTGGGGAAATGATTTGTGGCACAATTTAATTCTGTATGTGATACAGCCCATTGTAAATTTATTTTCCAATTGATGTGTTTTTTCTGCAGCCCTTTAATAGAAATACGAGAAGAAAACTAATATACGAGTCTTGAAATCCTACTTAAATGCTATTTTATAACATATTTAATAAAAATATCAAAACCTGAATTTCAGCGACAGTTCCATGATTTGGTGACTTTTTTGAATGCCCCACTTTGGTCATATTTCCAAATAGGGCTGCAGGGTAAGATTTTAAGAAGTAACTCTTCCATAATGGTCCACAATAACTGTGTGCAAGCTCACACTTTGTTAGTGGTCACACTGCTTACAGTAATGCACTACATGTTTAAAAACCTGATGAATATGTGTTGTAGTCATCTAAAATGAAATTAAACTCCTTCGTGATGACCTTTGCAGACATATAGGAATCTTTTAGATAGTATAACTTGGAGTGGAATATATATAAAAAATTAGGTGTGAAAAATCTGATTAAAAGTGCTATGACTTGCTTTGTGTTTGTCTTGATGGTGCTCACTTACCGATGGTTCTTTAGCAGTTTCCATGATGCTGACTTACTCTCCTTCCTTGCTGCAAAAATGGCAGCCAGAACACTGGAGAAGATGGTGAACTCACTGCTATTATACACACTGCTGTAATGGAGAAGAGGAAATAGGAAATATATTTGCAGGCCATAACAAAAAAAAATAATTTTGTATATGTGAAAAAATGCATCCACTTAAAAAACACTTTTAGAAATCAACTCTGTCAGAGAGGTACAGTCTCCCTTTCTTTGAAGTTCTCATTTGTTAAGCAGAAATCAATAAGGGACCTCTGCTGCAGTTTAAAACCACACATTTCATATTTAAGTAAGGCAAAAAGTCACAGAATCCTAAAATCATAGACTAGTTTAGGTTGGAAAAGACCTCCAAGACCACTGACTCCAACCCTTAACCTGACACTGCCAAAGCCACCTCTAAACTTCCTAAGTGCCACATCTACATGTCTTTTAAATACCTCCAGGGATGGTGACTCCACCACTTCCCTGGCCATCCTGTTCCAGTGTTTGGCAACCCTTCCAGGGATGCATTTTTCACTAATATCCAATCTAAGTCTCCCCTGGTGCAACTTGAGGCCATTTCCTCTTGTCCTGTCACTTGTTTACTGGAAGAAGAGACCAACTACCACCTTGCTACAACCTTCTGTCAGGTACTGTAGAGAGTGATAAGATCACCCCTCAGCCTCTTTTTCTAGAGGCTAAACAACCCTGGCTTCCTCAGACACTCCTTACAGGATTTGTGCTCCAAACCCTTCAACAACTTTGGTGCCTTTCTCTGGACACGTTCTAGAACCTCAATGTCTTTTCTGTAGTGAGGATCAAAGAGGTCTGTGCTGCTATAGGGCTTGAGAACCTGTTCCCTAGTTTTTAAACCCATTTCTATTACAGTGCTGATCTGCTGCAGATAAGGGTAACCAGAAACTGCTTTGTCCTTGGCAATGCCGTGGTATGCTGACCATAGCACCACTGTCATCTTGTGGTTCTGGAGATATTCTGAATGTGTGTGCCACTCAATCGCTGGGCAATGAAATCCTGCTTGGGATCCAGCCTGGAAAGTCAAACACAGTTTTTTTCAAGTTAGTCACAACGTGCAATGCAGAGTTGCAGCCTCAGCTTGTTTGTGTTGGCTATAGGAGGAGACAACTACTGACCCACCACTAAAGTTAGGCATCTATGCTTTGGGGCTAGTTTGAACACTCTGAGTGCATTCAAAGCACACAGACACCTTGCAGCCTATAGCCATGATGTTCATCCAGTCATTAGGATTAAATAGATGCATATCATGGACACATGATGTGAAATTCAGACAAATTGATCATAGTCAGACCAAGACACATTTCACCCATCTATCCTAGAACTTCATATCAGTATTGATCAGGTTTTCAACACAAAATAAGAAAAACAAATAAAACCAACCAAACAAACAAAAATAAAAGAAAGAAAAAAAAAGCATCTCTCTCTATCCTACTCTTGGCACCCTTTTGTTCATGTGTTTGCCAGGGCCTGGTACAGGACCTCGGCTAACATCATGCTCCTCAGCTGTGTCACAACAAATCCCTGCATAAATCCTGCATCCATCTGTCCTGTTTGGATGCATATACGCAAGTAAATGAACCCTTAACAAAATCTACTGCAATGATGAAGTGAGGTAAATTGATACAGTAATATGAACATGCTTCAATACAGACTGCCTTGTTTTGAGTAATCCTCTGAATACGTACTGGTTTACAGGATGAAATAAGTACATGAAATAATTAGGCTAATGGGGAAAGAGAGAGAAATGGGGAGAGGGAGGACTAGAGAGTGAGTAGTAATGCATGCATTCACATTCCTTGAGACCTGGAAAAGCCAGAGAAATCAGGACAACTATTCCCTACTCCTTGACAGTAACAGGAGTTGATTTGCATCAACAAAATTGATTCTTAGGAATTAGCTAGTTTCATTTGGAAAATGCATATGTTCTGTAGGTTCAAGATGATTGCCCCTAACACAATGTTCAGGAATAATAAAGAATTTGCTATCTAAAGGATAGGTGTTATTTAACCAAAGCGGAGGATCTGAAAACTGGGACATCCTCTCCCTGTTCTAGCTGAAAAAGCATCTCACTACATTCCAGTTTCTTGACTAGGAATTCTGCTTGACTTAGGCTTTCATTTCTAACAACTTATTTACTTATCTGAATTCACCCTCGATGACACTTTCGTCTCTCTTTAGTCAGCCTTCAGTTTTTATGCTTTCCCTCTTTTGTTGTAACATTATCACTTTCACTCTCACAGCGGCTAGGAGCAGAACCCACAGCTACTGTGTACTATTCTGATGATGTGACTGGAGCTCCCAGCTGTGTCTCACCTTGCAGGCAACACGTGGTCTCACACAGTCAGTGATACTTTTGGTCCAGGATAGCCAGACTGTGTGGCACTACAAGCTAAAATCCATCAGAGTCTGTAAATTTAAACTGGAAATACTCCCATACAGGTTGCAGGATAATTTACTTAAGTGCTTTTACTGTGGCCCACTGTATCCTGCTGCCTAAAAAAAAGTCACAAGCAGACTTCCTCATGACTCATGGTGAAAGAAATATAAAGCAGTTCTGCTTATAATAACAAACAGATACTCTCAAGTCTTGGGGGAGCCATGTGCTGATTGTCAGCAATCATGGTGCCCTGGAAGTCTGGCAAGCTGAGATTTACAACTGCTTGTATCTGAATATGCATAACCCTGCAGCTCTACCCCTTCCTCTTGTGGAAACAATTTGCTCTGCCAGAAAGGTGTATGGAAGATAATGCTCACTCTTATTTGTTGAGGAGACTGGAGATTAGAGCTATAATGATCAACACATCTCAGAGCTTGTGAAGCTTGCCCCTGGAATGGCTCCTGGGATTTAAGAGTTGAAGGCATGACCTTCTAGACTGACAGGAGGGTATGGACTATGTCGGTTCTGCTCTCACAGAAGTAAATCAAGGCTAATGTTTTATCTCCTTAATGCTTTTTGGAGTGCTTCTAAAAAGAACTCACAATAAACATAGACTGATCAAATACCCACTTTGTTAATGAATGTGTAGCTGAAAACTGCTATCAAGACATGTTCAGTCTAACAACCATTAACATGTATAGACCATACAACTTATCAGACTCTACCTCAGTTTTGTTTCTTTAACTGTTTTACTTATTATTATGTCCTTGTAAGAAATTTCAGCTATCCTTCAATGTTTACAAGTCACTGAGCTGAATATGAGATGTGGCTTAGCTCTTAGTAAAGGAGTGTTTTCTCCAGTCTTGCCTAACATACAAGAGTATTTGCACAGAAAGTGCTGCCCTATAGAAAGCTGAAATGACCACTAAGAATGAGCTAAAATGCAGCATAGTGACAAGAAGTGGCAAATCCTGGCTTAAAAGGGTGTGTTCTCTTTTTATTCATCTGAATAGAGAGGGTGGTGCTGAACGAACTACAAAACTGCCTAACACTCATCCTTCCTGTCATGTGGTTTGCAACTGTTTGGATACATATGGTAGTCTCCTGGCTTTAGGTGAAAGTGTTTTCTTGTGTTACAGTAAAAAAAAAAAGGAACATTATGTATACAAAGTCCTTCCCTTGGATACAACTCAACTAATTCACTAATAAGAGAATGATAAATGGCAGGTTGTGTTTACGTGCTGTTATAGTTAAGAAGAAGATGTGTTTGTCAGTAACAGAACATCCCGAGACCTTTTCTATTTCAGTCCATTTTTGGAAACACAGGGAAATTTTTCCCCTCTCCCAGGACATTAACTCTGCATGCTTGAGGACAGCTTACAGGTTAAGTATCTAAATTAAAAGGAGAGATCAGTACTAGTTCATGATGCACCTCAGGTAAGCCACAGTGCACATTTTGATTATCCAATTTGATTTCCATGTTTTCATTGAGTAGTATGCAAAAAATTTAAGGAGAAAGAATTATTTCAGAAAAAGCATCTTCACCTGTACGAATTCAGTCTGTATGAATATTCCATAAGATGGAGAATTTTGCAAATAGATAAAAGTTGCAAAATAAAGGAACAACAGATGACATGTTCACTTGTACCAGAAACTGGCAGAATGCAATGTAGGTTTGGGCTGAATAGCAGGAGCATTGAATAACAGGGTAGGAAATTACACTTACTACACAGACTTTGGAAGTTTACTGTTTGTGAGCAGAGGTGCATCTGCTTTGTCTGAATGCTGACCTAAGTGCTCTGCTAGCTGAACCCTGTGCAAAGTGGGGTAATTGGCGGTTGAGTACAATCTTCTCTTTGTTGACACAGGAGTTATGCTGTAAGACTTATTACACAACTGTGATTGGAACTAAGTAATGCTTATGGGGTGGGACTTTGTTACCTTGAGGATTTTAGCAGTGTCACTTTCTCCCTTCGTGCCATCATGTCTGTTTTTAAACATACGTGGTTGCAGAAGTAATCATGCTGGCTTTGAGATTTTGCTGTTTCTGTAAGCAGATGGAGTTCTGGCAGAAGAATGCTTGGAGCATTTCTTTCGCTCTAGGCCTCTGGCTACCAGAAAGAAGCTTGAAAGCTGCAGGAAGGGAAAAGAAAAACAGAAATGAAGAACAAACTCATTAGGACGGGGAGTAATTTGTTTGTGGAGAAAAGTTACATGATATTGGCTAGGGGAAAATACTAGACATTTCCATAGTCATTAGTGACTGACTATGGGAGTGCACTGCACAAAAGAAAAGCACTGTACCATGGATGTACTTGAATTCTAAGAAAAATAGGAATCCAAAGGTGGCTTTTCTGGACTAGGACTCTTTGTGTAGGAGATCACACAGAAAATAAGATTGGTTGCTTTACTAATAGAGCAATATTAACTTTATTTCTATTACTAATAGAAATAATATTAACAGAAGAGAGAATGCTATTTGCTGATGGCAGATTTGTCTAATGAATTGCCAAAGAGCAATTTTCCATGTATACACTGGCTAAAGTGAAGTTCAGTGCAGAATCTGCCTGAGAAAGGTACAGTAGCCAAATGGCAAACACATGCCCAACACAGGAAGCCCTTATTTCTCTATAATCTTGTTATAGTGAAAGTCTAAGCTGCCTCTGTGTATTCAGTCTGTCTGTCACAGGCTCAGTAAAACGACAGTCCTTTAAGCAGAAAGAGGAATAGGTTCAGCCTTTCCTGGAGGTATACATGACATTCTCTCACTGTCCCTGAACACCCTTTGATGGCTTTGGTGCTCACCTTGGGGGGGGTGAAAGCTGGACTCTGGTGAAAGCTTACTCTTCAAGGCAGAAGGTGCAGTATTGCTGAGTGATTCATACAATACCAGGGGCTCTGAAAGGCCCACACAGGCGGAGGGGAGTGTCCCTTGCAGGTCGGAGAAGGGGAGCACACCCTGTGTTTGGGAAGCTGGGTCATCCTCAGTCCATATGATGGTGCTGAAAATGCTGAAGCAAAGGCAGTCAACATTCCAGCAGAAACTATTTGAATGCCATGCATGCATGTAGCAATAAAAAAACTACCTGTGCCTTGCAACAGTAAAATACTGCCAATCAGAATTGTCTATATGCATCACATTAGGACTTTTGACTTTTCAAATGATGGCACCATCCAAAGGAGCAGAGAAGGCTTCCAGATGCTGACCTGAATGGTTTGCCGTACTTAATTTTAACTTCATCTCTTCCCCTTTTTCATCTTCATTAAAAAAATACAATCAGAGAGAATGGGCACTGTAAATATTGGGTAAGTTAACTCTTCAATGAAAACTAAAAAACAGATATACTATGGTATTCATCTTCCCCTACAAGGTTGTTGGATATTGTTGTCTAGACAACTCCAGTAGTGCATTAATTCTTCAAAGCAGCTTCTGTGATCTGGGTGATGGTTGTGCCTCTTATGAATGCTAACTTATTATTGCTGCATCAAAAACATTTTAATCCTTTATATTTTTAATAACAAAGAGCCTTAAGCCACATTTTGTCAACCTGTAATAAATCCCGTTTTATTTTTTACTGAGACAAATCATCCATGTGCATGTGTGTGAGGATGAGCTTTCTTGCCTGAAGACATCCACAAACAAAACACCAAAAAAACACAGAAAATGCTAGTTGAATTGTCTTTCTGATACTAAAAAACAGTACTAAAAGAAACTTTTTCACTTATACATCCCAAAATGTCTTGACATGACAACTGCCTACTGTACAAATGGCAATAATCATTAAAAATACTTATTCAGTATCGTGCTGCAAACTGTGACAAATTAATTTAAACAGAGTATTAAGCCAAGTTTGGGCTTTGACCTAGCACCCAAGTCTACTGTATCATGTGGTCAGAACCAACATTTGGAAATGCATGAACTTACTCTGAGTGTCATGGAGATCAAGATTTTTACTCAAAATTTAATAAAGGTTGTCTCTGAACTTTAAGATTAGAAGAAAAACAGCCTTTCCAGTAAAGATGGGCATGAATCAGACTGAGAAATACAGATATGTAGTAGTAGACAGAAGAAAGACCTGATCAGCTTCTTCTGTTTCCTATGTGGATGTATTGGGCTACATGGCTAAATGTGTGGAGAGGGTATGCCTGTATCAGGTTTCTCTATCAAGTCATGCACAGGTAATTCACTGCAAAGAAATAAAAGCATAAACTCCATGGCCTGATACTGAGGGCATTCAAATAAAACACAGATAAGAAGTCTGGAGGCTAGTCCCAGTAAATGCTTGCCTATGCTAAAAGTAAATGGAAAAGAGAAGAGATTCACCTTACATTAATTAATAATCTGAAAAGTAAAGAAGCTCCTTGGGAAATGAGAGATACATGCTATCTGTAAATGTTTTAAGTCCTCCTTTTTCCAGACCTGCCCAAGATACCTCTTGACTGTTGGGGGAATGTGTGTCTGTGTGTCTTCTGACTACTCTTTTTTACTTTTGACCAGACAGTCAGTCCTGAACAAGAGAAATGTTCTGTGCAAAACTGACAAGTTCACTGAAAAAGTAATTGCTTTGAAAGATTATCTTTTAAGTTACGTGAGTGACAATTTCACAGCTATCTTCTGAGCCCAAGGCAAAAAGGCTGAGCTCAGTGGCTCATGACTAACATGACTGTCAAAATATTACACAAAGCATGCTCATGTGCAGTAACCCTCTTCTGGGGAAAAATAAAAAGCAGTTATTACATTTTACTAATAAAAAATTATAAAACAATAATAATAAATAGAAACAATAGCAAGATGCATAGAAATTGGATGAAAAGTGTAATACAAGTAATGAAATTATAATTTGTTACCCAGTGGTTACTGCTTGTTTCACCATCTCAAAGATTTATGTACTGATTTTAAAGGCTTATGGGTGCGATTGATGTATTTTGTTCTCATGTGTATGTAGATCTGAAATAAAGAACTGTACATCAAGTGACTCCAATTCTGCAAAAAATGCATTAGATGACATTGTAAGCTTCCTACAATAAGATGGAACTAGAAAGGGGAGTAGGTAGGGCATTGTTTGTTTCTCTGACACCCAGATTTAAAAAAAATCACATGACATTTTTTGAGGGGAATCTAGCAAACTATTTCACTTCTGCAAAAAAATAAGGCACCCCTATGACTGCAGTGGGAGGTGACACTATAGTGGATTAATACAGGCTCCAGAGTTTGCACAGAGCCTGTCTCATCACAGCTGCAAATATTTTACTGATGATTCATAAGACTTACCACATTTAAAATCTCCTTCATCTCATTATTATTGTGCTATAAAGCACCTCAAGGAGTTCTGCAGTATTTTTAATTTAATCCCCTTACTTTGAAGGGGGATGCCATGGGCAAAAAAGTATATATAATATTCACTCGACTTCTGTCTTTAGGGGAAATCTGTATGTTCTGAGGAGCTCAAACAAAACTGAAGTTGTGGTTGTTACTTCAGGACAGGTAACCAGTAATAACAAGATCTGAAATTAGAAAACCTAAGGTTATTTAAAGTTTTCATTATAGAAATGCAGGGAATATTCTGAGAGCTCTCCTTCCAGAGGTCTACAATAACAAGAAACTTCAGAGAAGATACTACTGAAAAATTTTGTTCTGGGTTTGTCTACCTGCATGATGTTGAGCAATGCCACCTTCCTCTCCTGTGGAAGGGTACGCTGACCCATGAGTGAGATGCTATTCTGGTCACACCGAGCCATAGGCCAAGGATGCAGGGTGAGGTGTAGCAGTCCAAACCACCATCAGAGCACCCTTTTGCTCCAAGTGCCCCCAGGAACCATCAGGAAGAGATACTTTCTCCCTCCCTTCTGCAGCTCCAGTGGCAGGGAGGACCCACTCCATGTGTGTGCAGGAGGTACCTGTGTTTTGCCCTGAGACAGAGACAGTGAGATTCAGCACTTGGGCAGAGCAGAGTCCGTTTAGTAGGTTTGCCTTTCAAAGTCCCAGCCTGATGTTTCTTTTGCACAGTCTGCTTATGAAGGTCTACTGGGTAGACCTTCATCCAGAGTAAATCCACATCTCAGCATGCTGAAGATATGCAGAAGATATTTTAATGGTCTTTTGTATTACAGTCTAGTAAGGTTTTTTTAATGTCTTTCTCCTTCTTCAAAGACTCAGTGAGACACTGTACCACTGCAGTGGTGGTGCTGCTGTGATCTTCAAGGCTATCAAGCAGACAACACTTTTTTTTTTTTTTTTAAATAATGAATATAACTGTGGAGAGGTGAGCATGAGGAAAACAAGCTTTGTTTTCTGACCAGGACTTGAGTGCCCTGGAGCTTGCCCATTATTATTTTCGCCCATTATTTTTTTCGCCCATTATTTTTTCCCCCATTATAATCTTTCTTTATGTTGTGCAGCTTGATTTCTGCTGGAGCTTTCATTTCAATTTTTTGCTGTTCTGCTATTTGAATGTTGTTTGCAGTCTTTTTGTCTCTGAATATCTGTCAAAGGGCAGGTGCTACTCAGCACCTCAGATTCAGTATTACACTAATTGATGGCGTTAATTGATAGAAGCAAAGTGCTCACTCCCCTCAGAGTTCTTCTGTAGTATCTGACCATGTCTTTCGACAGTAGGTAATGCAAATTCTAAAAAAGTTGTGGTTTGTGTTCTGTGCTTATGGTAGAGGTAAGGAAGGTGATGTCCACCAATACAAGCGCTGACACTAGAATCAATCATATCTGGTTCAACTCATCAAATGTAGTTTTCCATTAAGCAAATTTTGTTCATTTGCCTAAATCTTTCTCTACACTGTCAGACTTTTCTACTGTCATGACTTCGCCTTCCCTGCTATTGACAAAATAGGGGGGAAAAAAATCTAAAAAGACTTTTAGGGGACAGGGGAAGGTATATTACCACTATCCTGAGCCTGTTTTCAGGCAGTCCTGATAACCATATGTCATTAAGAGAAAGGAAGAGTAAGTCTGGAAGCAATTTTGAGACGACAGTAAGATGTAATTAATCGCAAGAATGCTTAGAGCAAGCTGCTGCTAACACTCAGTATAAACTGCAGGTGGCACCATTTATACAAAATTTTAAAGAAGACCGGGGGAAAAAGTTCTCTCTTTCAATCTGAGTTTTCTGATACCTTGCTGTGATCGTATAGTGGTTAGTACTCTGCGTTGCGACCGCAGCAACCTCGGTTCAAATCCGAGTCACAGCAGGGGAAGATGTATCTTTTGAAGAGATACAATTACAGATTCCATATAAAAAATAATCTACTAGTGCTGTCTAAGACTAAGGTGAGAAAGCAATCAGAAGATCTGTAACTTCTAAAAGAATGTTTTGCTAAAAGAGTATATACCATAAGCATTAATTCATAAATCCTGTTGCCAAGTGAGATTTTTTTAAATTTAAATATTTGTGGGTATACATCCATATCTGGTAAAAACTATACTAATAATTATTAATAACTCCATCATTATTATGGAGTTCATCAGGTAATTTGGAAGCCACTGGATAGAATTTCTGGTAGTTAGTTCTTTATTTGATAAGGAGTCAATTTAAGAGCAAGCACTGTTTTTCTCTCAGTCCTGCACCTGATAGGACTTCAGTCCCCTTTATAATCAATTACATCTCCACCAGGCCCAGACAGATTCATGCAACAGGCCAGTTGCTGCAGAGTGTAAATACAGGTGCCTTTCTCTCTCTCTAAGGGAGTAGGAAAATTCCTTACTACCCTACTTAGCAAGGAAGTGAAACAAATCTTTCTTTGCACTACTGTCAGGAAAAGTCAAAGCCCTGTATGCCTGGGAACCTGGTAGGGCACATCACCTCTGGAGGCTGCAGGCTTAGGCATCCCAGTTTTGACATAGTAGACTACTGGCCTGTGGCATCTTATGAACTTCCTCAAGTTCACAAGAGCTCTTTCCGTTGTGTTTTTCAAAATATCTTTGAGCATTCCTTTGGTTGGCCTCAGATTTCCTGTCTAAATATCATTCAGCCCTTTAGGAGCATGTCAGAGCAATTATCTCTTGAATTCTTGGTCTAATTGATAAGACAGATGTGGCTGATTTTTCAAAAGACAGCAGTTTAGAAATATGTACTAGCATGAAAGAGACCAGGATGATCTTTCATACTCTATCCCTGCTGTAGTCTCTCAGAAATGTCATTTGCTGTGTTAGATTTTATGAACTCCAGAAATACCAACTTAACTCATCACAGGTGCTCATACGCTAAAGAATCCTAGTGAATGAAGTCCTAGAAAACAAATTCAAAAATTGCAAGGCCAAAAATTTTCCTCTACTCATGCATCATCATGAGGCTCCTGAAGGACTCAAGGCTCACCCCTACTTGACCTCAACCTCCCTGGAACTGACTTCTCTATATCCAGTGTTCATCTTAGCTAAAGATTACCTTATTGTTAGTTATAGTAATATTGATGATTTTGAAGAGTTTTGATAGGACACTAGACAAATTCAAAATGTTCCTTTTTTAAAATTTATTTGTATTTTATGATGACTTACCAGAAAACAGTGGTTATTCTGTTTGATTTAGGATACCAATATTTGAATTGGTATCACTATAAACTGAGACTGAGAATGGTGTAGGTAGATAATCAGATCTTCCTTACTGCTTCCCCCTGCAGTTATTTATTCTCCTCACAAGAGAATGAAAATTAAAAGCCAGCTTCATTTTGGAATATAAACATGCAAGTGCAGGTGGTTCCCAGCATTATGTTTCCTGAGAAAATATTTATGAATTTTTCCCTTCTCATTAGGGAAAAAGAAAACAAAAGCTTTAGTACAAAGGAGTTTCCAAGGATAACAGGACTGCAGACCAGGAAACACAGAGTGGTAATACTGGAACTTGAATCTTGATTTGCACAAGATTACCTGTACATTCCTTAAATATGTGGGTCTTCATGTCTGGCAGACATGTCGAGATAACAGTTTTCCAGTTGGAAACCATGGTCTGATAATAATATATTCAAAATATTAACAAGTTTACATAAATCTATTTCTGAAGTTCTAAATTTTTATTGTGTAAGACCAAGTTGGAGGCCAGAGAGAAGAGTTCACTTCAACAGTCTTCTGCGCTTTTATGCAGCATGCTGATCTGGTGGGAAATGAATAATTGTTAAAAACAAGGCAGGAAAAGAGAGTACAAGTTATTCTTTGCAGCTCTTCCATGTCTTTTTGTGCTTGCTATTGTTTTCATGCATGGCTCATTCTGCATAGAATGTAAAACCTTTAAGACACAGAGGTGTCTGTCTCCATACCCCAAGCATGACTAATTCACTTCTTGGCACAGAAACCAATAGGATGCACTCATCAACAGTACTTGGGGAGAGATCATGTTATTGTATTTTAACATTAACTGCTTAGTAGGGGTAAAACTGCTAGACTTTTTTAAGTTATGGAGAAAGACACTTAGTTTTTAAGAAGGCAACGTTGAACAGAAAGTCTTGAAAACCTTTTGAAATGTTGATAGAACCTGATGTAGGTTTCTGTTCTACCCTCTTCATTTTTCAGGAGCAAAGCAGAATTGGTTGTATTCTGTCTGGTGTCCATATCAGGTGTTGAGCAGGATAGAAACCGGTGGCTGTTTCGAATCTGAAGTCATTGAATCAAATGAATTCTATTTTTTCATTCTCTTCCCAGGACTGCAGCTCATATTAAGACTTTTATAGGTCCCCTCTGAAATCCTTTCAAAAGGCTGTGGTCAAGTAGATTCTTTGAAAGGAAATATGTGGTAAAAAGAACTCCTGAAAGCTTAAATACCTGGTTGTGCTTCAACAAAGAATGCCAGGAATTCACTTCACAGGTGGGATGATTTTACCTCTGGAAACTCAGCTCTGAGTTTACAAGCTATTACTGCAGAATTGGTAGTAATTGGGGGAAATTTGGCAGATGGAGAGATTCCTGAGACTGATGTGTAAACAGAATTGCATAAACAATGTCTGATGTTGCAGTTCTGCTCTCATAATCTGTCTTTGGTGTTATTTGAAAGAAAGCATGTCCTGCTCTTTAAATAAGACTGTGTTGCTTCTTATTTGCAATGCCCCAGCAGTCACTCACAGCACTAGTGAGAGCTGCACCAGAACACATGTGAAGACTATCATCAATTTTTAAAGTGTTTGACTTGTGCCACTTTGGGTTAAGCTTTGACTTGGGTTTGAATCCAACAACTTTTTGCACTGCAATTCAAACTACTGGTTTTGCTGCTTCACCCAGAGTTCAGCACAAACCCCAAACCACCAATTGTCCAAAAACCATCTGAATAACGTTTTATGTTGCACCTTTTTTGGTATTTATTTCTCTCTGTTTTTTCATCTTTGAATTCCAAATTCCCAATTTTTCATTCTAAAACTTCATAAATGTGTCCTCTTGATTTAAAATGTCACAGAACCAAAATCAGCTCTTTGATTTAGATTCAAACACATTTGGTAAATTTATCTTTCACAAAGCTTGGTGAAATTAATTCATTTGCTTAATGTTTTAGAACTTTTTTCATCCTCTCTTTTATAAAGAAATGTTGTATATGTTTTCTCTGCACCAAATACAACTCAGGAGATGAAAGTTTATGATACTCCTTCCAAAGGAAATTATTTTTTGTCACAAAACAGCCTCCATCCAAAGGAATCTCAAAACACAGTGCTTTAAAAATCTCTGAGAAGAGAGTATAGTTTTGATATTCTGTACTAATGTGGCAAAAATCTTCTCTTATAATGCAGTCTGTAATGTTAACGTAATCAGAATATCTGTGCTGCTAAACCAGCACCTATGAGAGAGCTGTGCATGAAACCAATAACACAGCCATCCCAATTTTTCTGGTAATTCCTTTCTTGTGGATTCCTGAATTCTCAGTTTAGATTTCATGCTTCCAGACTCCTGGAATAATGATTTTAATTTTTTTTTCCTGTTGTTTTCTGATATGAGCAGCAAACCTCTTACTTTATGCTGCATAATTGTATCACTAATCTGTTTGGGGTTAGCAGGGCTATCTAAATTCTTCAGGAAAATCTGACATACTTGGACGGGTTTATTCTGGGTCCTGCACTATTACTATTATTCAGCACGCAGTTGAAGGCAAGGAGGTGCACTGACCTTTGTACTGTCACAAAGAAAAAAACTTCTTTGTGATATAACTGTGAAGGCATCTGTATAAAAACTTCATGAGGTAAATTGGTATTTTACTGTTACACTTCAAAAAGAAAAGTCTGAATCATTTAGCTAAAGCATCAGTAAGAAAACTAGTGTATCATAGAAAATTCTCTTTGGAAATGTGTTTTGAAGGTATTTTGTGTGCGTGTATGTGTGTGTGTGTAAGAACTGATCTTGACTGAAAAATGACTGTAAAGAACTTTAGAAGGCCTAAAGAAATGTGAAGTCTTCCAGAGAGACAAAAGTGTAATTTCTAGAAAGAGATTTATTGTTGATTCATCAGCTATAGAACTGCTTTGTTTCAACATATTGCCCTTCTTATTTTTGTTTACTGATAGATGGGTTTAATGGAATTAAATATTCCCTGCTGATCTTCACAGTTATGTAAGCCCTGATTTAAAAGCAATCCCTTTTCATCTTAATAGTTTCAAGATAGTCTTGCTTCCTTACTTTGCCCTGGACAGAATCCTGGAGGAAGTTTGCCAAGAGCTGTGAAGCCTGTGTCTGGTTGCCTGAATAGTCTTTGACCTCAGAAGGACATACACTGTCTTCAGCAAGGAAAACTTTTGAGAACCTGGCATCATCTGTTAGAAACATAAGTCCATGTACCATAAATGAATATTTATTGCCTCCTCCTTTTTCAACTCGTCTCTTCTTTTTAATTGTAGTCAAGACTGTGTGCTTAAGTATGAAGAAATCATTTGGTCAAAATGAATAGTTTTTACTTCAGTCATCAGGATTTGTAGATATCTGAAGATAAAATTAGAATTGGTTACATAACCTAAGTTCATGAATACATTTTTGAGCATCTTCTATAAATAACAAAATAGAACTGTGTTGCTGTATGGTTCAATCAGTTTATAAAGTGTCTATCTTTAGGCACTTGGGAGTGTGTCTTGAAAATTTCTGCCCTTGTGCCTTTCAGCTAACTTCCCTACTTCACCATCCCCGTACGCAAAAACTATTGGTTCCTAGTGCTCCCTGGCCCATTAGACAGAAACACACACCAGGCAGCGTAGCCAGCAGGACTGAATGGTGCTTAGATAAACAGAGAGACATATTAGACCATTTCCCCCCTGTCCCGTGGTAGAATTCTCTCTGTCACATCATCCTCTCCCACCCAAAAGGGGTGGGAGAGGATGATTTCCACTGCATTTCCAGCAGTGTCTTGCTTCTCTTAATTAAATTTTAGACCTAGACAAGATGTCTTCCATTTGCTGCTATTGATTACTCATCTCCTAAGTGCATAATTCTTGGAATAAAGATGGTAGGAAGCCTCACAGTAAAGAAATTAATACCATGTAATTTAATGCCTCCTTTGTTGCTTTTTTGGGAAAAATTCTTCTGGAATTTTCCTTTGTGGTGAGTCATCTCTGAGAACAGACCATAGAAAGAAATCAATGTTTGCTGGGAGAGGGAAAGGATGTATGTTAAAATACTAATAGTGAAGTCAGTGAAAATGTTGTCCCAGACAACTTCAGCACAGCAACATCTGTGTTCTTGAAATCACACAAAAGGAGATAAAAACCCGATGATGCAAAGAATATCAACCACCTTATCATGTAGCAACGAGCTAGATTAGATAAACTTTTTTTTTTTAATGCAGCTACTGCTTTCTCTTGTCTGTTTTTTTCTGTGCTTTGGAACACTGAGGTCTATTCAGCAGTTACTTCTGAGTGAGGGCTGTGTGGGCGCCACCTCCCCGGGGTTGTGTCTCCAGCACCAAGCCTCCAAATGCGAGGACTAAAACAATTCCCTCGTGCCGTGACTCGGATTTGAACCGAGGTTGCTGCAGCCACAATGCAGAGTACTAACCACTATAC